>NW_027001125.1:0-7880 GCF_036934945.1 Oncorhynchus masou masou
CTGATCCTAGATCAGATGATATGGCCACAGGGGGGACCTGATCCTAGATCAGATGATATGACCACAGGGGGGGACCTGATCCTAGATCAGACGATATGGCCACGGGGGACCTGATCCTAGATCAGATGATATGTTCTGAGGGGGGACCTGATCCTAGATCAGATGATATGTTCACAGAGAGGACCTGATCCTAGATCAGGCGATATGGCCAGAGGTGGGGGAGGCACAGATACTAGATCAGACGATATGGCCAGGTGGGGGGCCTGATCCTAGATCAGATGATATGTTCACAGGGGGGGGGGACCTGATCCTAGATCAGATGATATGGCCACAGGGGGACCTGATCCTAGATCAGATGATATGGCCAGAGGTGGGGGGGGGGCTGATCCTAGATCAGATGATATGGCCACGGGGGCTGATCCTAGATCAGATGATGTAGTCATAGGGGGACCCTGATCCTAGATCAGATGATATGGCCACAGGGGGGGACCTGATCCTAGATCAGATGATATGACCACAGGGGGTGGGGGACCTGATCCTAGATCAGATGATAGCCACAGGGGGGGGGGACCTGATCCTAGATCAGCACTAGTTAAATGGTGTGATCTCACCTCAAGGAGGTCAACATGTCCGTAGGGTGGTTTTTGTGCTGCCGGTACATCCACAGGGCAAGTAGCAGGGTCAGAGACAGAACACACAGAAGAGCAGACTGAACACCAGGCTATTCAACAGAGATGGCACTCTGGGAGGCGGATTTTCACTAGGAGGAGAACAGATCACAGGAGATGAAAATCGAATCAGTCAGACACATTTTTCACTGTGGAAGGGAACACAATCAACATCTTTAACGATATCTTCATTTATTTTACTGGTTGTGATGCCTGACATCCAGTCTGTATGATTTGTGTTCTGACTCTAAAATAAATAAAACAGTTTTTTTTTTTTTAAAGAACGGGGTTCAAGTTCATCACTCACCTCTGTATGAACCTCTTTGCAGTAGTTCTGAGGTTCTCTTCTAAACATGACGAGACACACACACACACACACACACACACACACAATTATTTACAAACATTAGTCCCAAACGTTCCTCACATATTTCTGTAGCACTGCTATAGGATGATTTGAGTAAGGCCATTGTGACATCATGGTGCTACATAGTTGATCTGTGATTGATTTTATATTGCCATAGTATTGCCATTAAGCACTTTTTGTAATTACACAAGTGGAATAAGGACCAGTACATCCTCGTGTGTCCTATCATAAACACACACTTAAGTCAAAAGTGTCTGGTACGGCATAGCAGTTGGCTAAGTAGTGTCTGGTACCTGGCATAGCAGGTGTGCCTGGTACCTGTCTGCCCAGTTGGTAAGTAGTTCCTGGTACCTGTCATAGCAGTTGGTAAGTAGTGCCTGGTACCTAGCAGTAGTTGCCCCTGTCTCACAGCACCTGTCAAAGTTGGTAAGTAGTGCCTGGTACCTAGCAGTTGGTAAGTAGTGCCTGGTACCTGTCCTAACAGTTGGTAGTGCCTGGTACCTGTCAGCACTGCCTGCACCTGTCATAGCGTAAGAGTGCCTGGTACAGCACAGTGCCTGGTACCTGGCACAGTGCCACCTGGCATACACAGTGCCTGGTACCTAGCATTAGTGCCTGGTACTTGGTAAGATCGAGTTGGTGTAGTGCCCAAGTTAGTAAGTAGTGCCTGGTACCTATCCAGCAGTTGGTAAGTAGTGCCTGGTACCTATCATAGCAGTTGGTAAGTAGTGCCTGGATTTAGCAGTTGGTAAGTAGTGCCTGGTACCTGTCATTGTGAGTGCCTGGTATCATGTGTGCTACATAGTTGACCTCAGTTGTGTAGTGCCTGGTACCTGTCATTTTAGTAGTGCCTGGTACCTGTCATAGTTGGTAAGTAGTGCCATTCATAGCAGTGCCTGGTTTTGTAATAGTGCCTGGTACCTATCAAGTTGGAATAGTAGTTGGTAAGAGTGCCACCTATCATAGCAGTTGGTAAGTAGTGCCTGGTATTCCGGTTGGTAAGTGTGTCCTATAGCATAAACACACACTTAAGTCAAAAAGTGTCTGGTACATGGCATAGCAGTTGGTAAGTAGTGTCTGGTACCTGGCATAGCAGTTGGTAAGTAGTGCCTGGTACCTGTCATAGCAGTTGGTAAGTAGTTCCTGGTACCTGTCATAGCAGTTGGTAAGTAGTGCCTGGTACCTAGCAGTTGGTAAGTAGTTGTTTTAGCAGTTGGTAGTAGTGCCTGGTACCTGTCACAACAGTTGGTAAGTAGTGCCTGGTACCTGTCCTATCTTGATTGATAAGTGAGTGCCTGGTACCTAGCAGTTGGTAAGTAGTGCCTGGTACCTGTCCTATGATTGGTAAGTAGTGCCTGGTACCTGTCATAGCAGGTGGTAAGTAGTGCCTGGTACCTGTCATAGCAGTTGGTAAGTAGTGCCTGGTACCTGTCATAGCAGTTGGTCAGTAGTGTGCCTGGTACCTGTCATCATAGCAGCAGTTGGTAAGTAGTGTGCCTGGTACCTGGCCTGGTACCTATCATAGCAGTTGTCATAAGTAGTGCCTGGTACCTAGCAGTTGGTAAGTAGTGCCTGGTACCTATCATAGCAGTTGGTAAGTAGTGCCTGGTACTTAGTGCCTGGTAGTAGCAGTTGGTAAGTAGTGCCTGGTACCTCATCATAGTGCCTGGTACCTGTCATAGCAGGTGGGAAGTAGTGCCTGGTACCTAGCATAGCAGTTACCCGTCATAGTAGTTGCCTGGTACCTATCATAGCAGTTGGTAAGTAGTGCCTGTAACGTCATAGCAGTTGGTAAGTAGTGCCTGAGTACCTGTCATAGCAGTGTGGGTCATAGCAGTTGGTATAGTGCTTGGTACCTGCTATCAGTTGGTAAGTAGTCGGTACCTGTCATAGCAGTTGGTACCTAGTCATATCAGGTGGGTAAGTAGTGCCTGGTACCTGTCATAGCAGTTGGTAAGTAGTGCCTGGTACTATCATAGCAGTTGGTAAGTAGTGCCTGGTACCTGTCATAGCAGTTAGCAGGTAAGTAGTGCCTGGTACCTGTGCGCCACCTGTCATAGCAGCAGTGCCTGGTTGTCATAGCAAGTAGTGCCCGGTACCTGTCATCAGTTGGTCATAGTAGCCAGCAGTTGGTCAGTAGTGTTGGTAAGTAGTAGTGCCTGGTACCTAGCAGTTGGTAAGTAGTGCCTGGTACCTATCATAGCAGTTGGTAAGTAGTGCCTGGTACCTAGTAGTTGGTGGGAAGTAGTGTGCCGTCATAGCAGTTGGTACCTATCATAGCAGTTGGTAAGTAGTGCCTGGTACCTGTCATAGCAGTTGCACCCGTCATAGCAGTAGTAGTGCCTGGTACCTGTCATAGCAGTTGGTAAGTAGTGCCTGGCACCCAGCTAGTGCCCGGTACCTAGCAGGTGTTGGAAGTAGTGCCCGGTACCCAGCAGCTGGTGGTGCAGTGCCCGGTACCCAGCAGTTGTTAAGTAGTGCCTGGTACCTGTCAGTGCCTGGTAGTCATGTTGGAAGTAGTGCCCGGTACCTAGCAGTTGGTAAGTAGTGCCTGGTACCTAGCAGTTGGTCAGTAGTGCCTGGTACTGTCATAGCAGTTGGTAAGTAGTGCCCGGCACCTAGCAGTTGGTAAGTAGTGCCTGGTACTATCATAGCAGTTGGTAAGTTGGTCAGTAGTGCCTGGTACCTGTCATAGTGCCTGGTACCTAGCAGTGGTAAGTAGTGCCTGGTACCCATAGCAGTTGGTAAGTAGTGCCTGGTACCTGTCATAGCAGGTGGTAAGTAGTGCCTGGTACCTGTCATAGCAGCAGTGGTAAGTAGTGCCTGGTAGTGCCTGGTCATAGCAGCAGTGGTAAGTAGTGCCTGGTACCTAGCAGCTGGTCAGTGTCTGGTACCTGTCATAGCAGTTGAAGTCATCCAGCCAGCAGCCTTTCTTCACCAGTTTAATGGTTCCTGAGACGTTGAGCCAGGAGGAGTAGCAGTGTAGTCGTTTATCCTTCTCCCCCTCACCTCTCCACACCACTCTGGTTGGTACGCTCTGTACGCCAGTTATCATTGTAGTACACAATCTCTGGTCTCCACATCGCCATGGCCCCAGCCTAGTGGCAGGACAGAGGAGGCAGGAGAGAGAGGACAGAGGAGGATCATGGTTAGAGGCAATTCCATTCATCCCGGCTGCTCCAAGTCTCCGACAAAGAATTAGCCAGACTCAAGAGGCGTGCATGCCATCCAACGCGCTTCTGGAGTATATTATTTGCTAACGTTCAGTCCCTGGACAATATAGTAGATTAAATCAAATTTATTTATATAGCCCTTGTACATCAGCTGATATCTCAAAGTGCTATACAGAAACCCAGCCTAAAACCCCCAAACAGCAAGCAATGCAGGTGTAGAAGCACAATGCAGGCGTAGAAGTAGATGAGCTCAAGGCGAGGATCTCCCTTCCAGAGAGACATCGGGAACTGTAACGTAATCAGTTTTACAGAATCACAGCCCCCTCTGAGACACAGCCCCCATCCATTTAGCCAGTGGGGTTCTCCGTCCATCACGCGGAAAGGAAGAAAGAGCTCTCCGGGAAAAGAAAGGTGGAGGTGTACGTATAAGCAATAAGGCCAGAGGGGTGTGGTATATGGACAATAAACCACGGCTAAGGGCTGTTCTTATGCACGATGCAGCACGGAGTGCCTGGACACAGTCCTTTGCCATGGTATATTGTCCATATACCACACGGGGATGGCATAAGCTAGCATGCAAGCTAGCTACAATTCCATCAACAGAATACTGCACGTTTTGCAGAAATGAATGGTCAAATGCCATATCGGAATAATGTCATTGTTTATTTCAAGGTCAGTATTTTTGCTGAACTGCCTGATCTTCAGTGGCCAATATAAGCTTGCTGGATATCATGGTAGCCAATGTTTGCATTAGCCATTATACCTGAATTTACTGCTGCTAGCTAGTAGCACTCAGGTTAGCATGTAGCTAGCTATAGCTTGGTTTGACATTCAATGTCTACTATGATGGTAAAAGTTCATCGGTAACAGTACAAGAAATTCTGATGTGAACTCCTGAACTAAGCCTAATAAGTGATAAGCCAACGTTTCAAGCCTGCTAGTGGACGTCAGAAGGTGTTAGCTAGTAGCAGGTAAGCCAACAGGGGCTAAAGGATAATAGAGCTATGCTAAAAGCCTGCTAGCAGTTAGCTAGTAGAGGTAAGCCAGCAGGGGTGGAAAAGGGGCTATGCTAAAGGCCTGCTAGCGGTTAGCTAGTAGAGGTATACCAGAATGGATGGAAAAGAGGCTACGCTAAAAGCCTGCGCACTGTATAGGTGATAGAGAATCAAGAAACCACGGGATATGGTCTGATAATTTGTCTTCATTGTACATTTATACATCCCACTTAATAATATACATTGTATTTTTAATTGATTCACTTGTAAAACATGTTTTACTCTTTAATTTGCACTTCTGGTTAGATGCGAACTGCATTTCGTTGTACTTGTTCAATGACAAAGTTTAATCTAATCTAAGGACATGGTCCAATAGGAGGACTCGGTATGATGGTTCTTTAGAGTCTTGTGGACAGTGGTTCACTCCGGGCTGAGTGTTCTGCCGGGCTGAGTGTTCTACTCCGGGCTGAGTGTTCTACTCCGGGGCTGAGTGTTCTACTCCGGGCTGAGTGTTCTACCCGACATCACAACGCTTATCCATCATAACTTCGGGTCAAATTTGGATAAAATGTAAATTTCTCCCAAAATACAAAATATAAAGTTATATGTCGTATTGGGATTTTTAGTTGGAAGGATGAAACAAATCAACATGTTTAAACAGCAACCTACTTTTGCAATCTTCCCTTTAATTAACTCAGAAGGCCTCGAGTGGCGCAGTGCAGGCACTGCACTTCAGTGCTCACTGCCACTCTGTCGCAGCTGGTCGCGACCGGGGAGACCCGAGGGGTGGCGCACAATTTGCCCAGCGTCATCTGGGTAAGGGGAGGGGTTTGTGGCTTGGGGATGTCCTTGAACCACCGCGCACTAGCGGCTCCTGTGGTGGGCCGGGCGCAGCGCACGGTCGCCAGGTGTACTGTGTTTCCTCAGACACATTGGTGCTTCTGGGTTTTAGTGGGCGTTGTGTCAAGAAGCAGTGCGGCTTCGGTTGTGTTGTGTTTCGGAGGTCGCGTGGCTCTCGACCTTCACCTCTCCCGTGTACGTACGGGAGTTGCAACGATGAGACAAGACTTTTTTTTATAAAAAGGTTTTATGATTACCTCAGGAACCACCTGCTTTCAATATACTTTGTATCCCTCATTTACTCAAGGAGTTTCCATTATTTTGGCAGTTACCTGTATATGTACTGTGAACATACAGTTTCTTTATGCTGCTCTCGCCAAAACCGCCCACACCTAGCTAGAGTTCTCACCTGACAACCCGTTAAAACAAAATAAGCATGTCCTATTGGACACGTAGCCTTCTGATAGTTCCTCAGTTAACCTTCTGTTTGATGCCTTCTGAACACGAACCTGATAAAACTCTGTAATGATGTCATTATACCACCTTGATATGCCGGGTGAAGACCTCACAAACATAATAATTACATTCCAAATGGCACCCTAATCCCTATTGGAACCTGGTCAAAAGTAGTACACCAGGTAATAGGGTGCCATAGGGCTCTGGTCTAAAGTAGTGCACTAGGGAATAGGGTGCCATAGGGCTCTGGTCTAAAGTAGTGCACTAGGGAATAGGGTGCCATAGGGCCCTGGTCAGAAGAAGTGCACTGGGGAATAGGGTGCCATTTGGAACACAGCCTGTGTGTGTGTGTGTGTGTGTTAGCTATTTCCATAGACAGCAGCAACCCTGACCATTTTTATTTGTTGCATTAAAACAAAGGGGCAATTTGCATTTCAAACAAACAAAGCGGACCACCCCACCACTATTTTTGTTAACAATCGCAGATTAACCCTTTAACTAGATGACTATAGCACATCTGGGAAGAAAGATGAGGTTCTATGAGCAGAATAATCATAATTGACTTCAAACCCAAAACACCCCCCCACCCCCCCACCATAAGAGCAGTGGTGTTTAGTGGTAGAATAGGCTACTGAGACAGTAAAAGTTGTCATGTTGACTAGGACTTATTCATCACAATGGAGGAGAACGCTAGTGTTTCGACCTGCAACACAGCCTGAAAACTGTTTTTAATGTCAGTTTGAAGTTTAGGTATTTCATCCTGGTGGGTTTATTCACTAATTGAAAACTGTGAGCTCATTGTGAAGTAAAAAAAAACATCAACAAAACTGTTCCAACAAATATTTTTGTGTGGATAGGAAAAACATCAGAAGTGATGACATCATAATATGGTTTGAACGTAGCATGTAGATGTTTCTGAGTCTTTGTTCACTGGAAAAAAAAATAAAGCCTGTCTCTTTAAAACCCTGTCTATAGGAGCCTGGCCGCCCAACCCCCTACGGTGGTATCCCTCTATCTGAGAGGAAGAGGTGCAGTGAGAGGTTTCAAAATATGTCCAAAATAAGCCCAATGCGTTTCTATGGCCTTATTTTGGAACTGGGGAGATAGGGTGCCATAGGGCCTGGTCAAAAGCTAGCCTGCTTTGGGACGACTCCCATTGTTAGGGCGGAGACATGAGCATCTCGTCATGGGGCCTAATCTACCCATTAGACAAACAGAGAAAAACATTATCAAAATAAAATAGAACGCCACTGTAAAACGCAGAGCTAAAACAAAGCGCTAAGCTAGCCTACAACCAGCGTACTACACAGAGCTAAACTAGCCTGCTGCCATACATAGCTCTATTTTAGCTCTGTGTAATAGGCTAAGCTAGCCAACTACA
>NW_027001126.1:0-7879 GCF_036934945.1 Oncorhynchus masou masou
TGTCAGGATTTGGCCAGGGTTGTTCCGGGTTTTGGTCACTAGATGCCCCCATTGTGCTTTTTGACCTTATGTTTTTTCCCTTGTTCCCCATTATTATTTGCACCTGTGCCTCATTTCCCCTGATTGTATTTAAACCCTTAGTTTCCCTCAGTTCTGTGCTCTGTGTTTGTATGTTAGCACCCAGCCCTAGTGTTCTGTGTATTCTTGTCGATTCCGGTGGATGCTCTTGTGGAATTCTGTTTTTGTTTTCGAGTATCTCTTGAGGCTTTTTGTGCTATTCCTACCACCTTTTGGATTTGCCATTTTTTGTATTGAAGGACTTCTCCTTTTTTCTTTATTAAATACACCGTCTTAAGTACTGCTGTGTCTGCCTCATCTTCTGGGTTCTGCTGACTATTCGTGGCTCAGTTGGTTAAGTGACTGTTTCTCACTCCGGAGACCCAGGTTCGTAACCGGGTCCTGACAGAAACACAGAGCCAAAATGAACCCAGAGGGGCAGCCAGTTCCCAGGACCTTTTTGCCACGCTGTCCCACCACCAGGAGACTGTCCAACGCCACGAAGCCGCCCTGGTTCAGCAAGAGGCCTTAATGGCTAGACATTCTCATCTTCTGTCGGAGATGCTGACTTCCATTAAGCAAATATCTGATCGTCTTACCCCGGCAACAGTTCCCGTCCCAGTACCTCAGATTCACGTACCCATGGCAGTTAACCCCCTGGCTGAACCTCGTCTTCCACCTCCCCAAAGGTTCTCAGGTGATCCAAGTGCTTGTAAAGGGTTTCTCACCCAATGCTCTCTCCTTTGAGCTACAACCCTCGTCGTTTCCCACCGACCGGTCTAAGATCGCTTATATCATCACCCTGCTGTCGGAAAAAGCCCTGGCCTGGGCTACTGCTGTGTGGGATGCCCATAGTTCCTGCTGTGCCAGCTACTCTGCCTTTGCTGAGGAATTCAAACAGTGTTTCAAGGCCCAAGCAGTGGTTCTGACTCAGCCAAACAGCTCTGACTCTCCACCAAGGTTGGCGCAGCGTGACGGACTATGCCATCCAGTTCCGCACGGTGGCAGCAGCAAGTGGCTGGAACAAGAGGCGCTCACGGTGTGCTTTCTGAAAGGCCTTTCCGACACTATCCAAGATGAACTGGCCACTCGGGAACCACCGGACAATCTCGGAGTCCTGATCAAGTTGGCCTCACGCATTGACCAGCGTCTGAGAGAGAGAGAACTCAACCGTAGACCTCTAGCCCCTATCAGTCCCAGCTCCGAGTCCCCACCTTTATCCTCGCTGGCTCCATCGGAACCCATGCAGATTGGACGCATCTCCCAGGCTGAGAGAGACCGCCGGATGAGGAGCGACGCTGTCTATATTGCGGCAAACCAGGCCATTTCCGTTCCACGTGTCCCGGGCACCAGGGAAACGCTCTGTCCCGTACAGACCGGGGGAACTGTAGCGGAAACATAACCTCCTCCCATCCGTCCAACTCCCGTCTGCCCTTTCCAGTCACCCTCTCCTGGGACAACCACAAGCTTCACCTTCAAGCCTTGGTAGACTCTGGAGCCGCAGGTAACTTCATGGATGGTGTCTGGGCGAAGGAGAATGGCGTTCCCTCTGAACTCTAAGTGAACCCATGAGGGTCACTACATTGGATGGAAGCCCTTTGGGATCTGGACTTGTCACTCATGTCACTACCTCCTTGCGACTTTCAGTCTCACAACACCAGGAATTGATGAACTTTCATTTGATCTCCTGTTCCGAGTTCCCTCTCGTCCTTGATACCCCTGGCTTCACAGCCATAACCCTCACATCGACTGGTCTGTGGGCACTATCAAGCAGTGGGGTCCTACGTGCCAAGCTACTTGTATTTTCCAGAATTCCCGAGTTCTACTCCCGAGTCTTTAGAATCCATCGACCTGACCCGAGTTCCCGAGTGTTACCATGACCTCAAACTGGTGTTTAGCAAACAGAGGGCCACCATGCTACCACCCCATAGATCTTACGATTGCCCCATCGACCTGTTTCCGGGCACTTGCCCCCCAGGGGTCGGATCTTTTCCCTATCTCCACCCGAACGAGCTGCTATGGATACCTACATCAAGGACGCTCTGGAAGCAGGCCTCATGCGTCCATCCACCTCCCGGCGGGAGCAGGGTTTTTCTTTGTGGCCAAGAAAGACGGTGGATTACGTCCTTGCATCGACTACCGGGGACTCAATGCCATAACCGTCCGTAACCGTTACCCGCTACCCCTTATGGCAGGGGTGTCAAAGTCAAATGGACGGAGGGCCAAATAAAAAATTTAGCTACAAGCCGAGGGCCGGACTGTTCGAATGTTCATTGAAAATTTTTTAAATGACGCATATAGTCTAGTGAACCTAATTGAACCTACTGAAAACCTAACAAATATATTCCAATATGATCAGATAAATAAAGCAATATTTTCTTATGGCTCTGTCAGTAATCTTTAATTTTCAACAGACACAAAAGACAAATTTCCTTTATATAAAAATCCCCATAACATGAACATTAAATGAAAGAAACCGGTATTCAAGGCACCATCAGTAGCCTATATTTTCTATTTTAGCAAAAGTGGGCTAAATTTACTTCAAAGAAAAAAACAATAATAGCAATTTTCTATCATCCACTCAAATGAAATATTTTTTAAAATATAATTGGATTGAAATACAATAAAATAAAGTGCAAAAATCTATTAATCAAAAACAACACTTTGTTTAAGGAGAAGTAAACATGCAGTGAAAACAAATATTAAACTTTAACTTTTAAACTTGAACTGAGTAAAAACTCTAAATATGTGATTGCACAGTAATGTTCACTTGTTTGAGGTTGAGGGTGATACTTGGTGGTGTCCCATCTTTTCCACAAGTTCATCAATGTTGGGTAAGGCTCTGAGCTGAGGAAATCCTCAGAATTGAGTGGAGGTGTTCAGCAGTAAGTCGACTTCTGTGTGATGTTTTGTTCAGGTTCATCAAAGAAAAAGTTGTTCACACAGGTATGTGCTGCCAAACATAGACAACGTTTGAGCAGCCTGGATGCGCAGCTGGGGCATTGTGTCGGGGAGGAAACGGGCGAACTCCGCAGCACCCACTGACGCATATTTTGCCCTCAGTGCATCATTGCATTGGAGGTCAATCAACTCCATTTGGAGGTTTGGTGGTGAGCTTCCACGTCAACAGCAAATGGGTTACCGAGCAGTTCCAACCTGGTTTTTGTGCTTCAAAGTCAGCAAATCGGCGTCGAAAGTCAGCGGCAAGCATACCTATTTTATCAGCCAACTGTGCGCTCGGGAACGCACTGGTAGAGAGCTTCTCTTTCATGGTCTGGCAGCTGGGAAAGTGGCTCAAATTTTCTTTCCGCATCTGCGTCTCCCACAGAGTCAGTTTGGTTTTAAATGCCTTCACTGTACTGTACATATCAGAGATGACATGATCCCGACCCTGCAGCTGCAAGTTCATTGCATTCAGATGACTCGTAATGTCACACAGAAAAGCCATTTCACACAGAAACATTTCGTCTCGGAGTTGTGTTGTGTCTTTCCCTTTGCTGTCCAAGAACAGACAAATCTCCTCACGAAGCTCGAAACATCTTTGAAGCACCTTTCCCTGGCTTAGCCATCGCAACTCTGTGTGATAAGGCAAATCACCATGCTCCGTTTCTAACTCCGTCAGAAATGCCTTGAACTGGCGGTGATTCAAACCTTTGGCTCTGATAAAGTTAACTGTGCGTGACGATGCTCATTACATGCTCCATTTTCAAGGCTTTACCGCACAACGCTTCCTGGTGTATGATACAATGATAAGCTGTCAGCTCACCTGTCGCGTTTTCCTCTTGCATCTTTTTCCAGAGGTATCTTCGCCACCAGTCCGCTCCTGTGTCCACATCGCAGGTGCTCCGTCGGTTGTCAAACCCACGAGTTTTTCCCAAGGCAGCTCCATCTCATTTACACATCTTGACACCTCTTCATACAAATCATGCCCCGTAGTTGTGCCATGCATAGGACGTAAAGCCAAAAACTCCTCTGTCACGCTTAGGCTGGAGTCCACTCCGCGGATGAAAATTGACAACTGGGCAATGTCAGAAATGTCGGTGCTCTCATCCACAGCCAAGGAATATGCAATGAAATCTTTTCCCTTTTTCACAAGCTGCTCTTTTAGATTGATGGACAACTGGTCTACTCTCTCGGCAATGGTGTTTCTGCTCAGACTCACATTTAAAAAGAGTTGCCTTTTTCTGGGCAAACTTCGTCACAAACTTTAATCATGCAGTTTTGATGAAATCCCCCTCCGTAAATGGCCGGGCTGATTTAGCGATCTCTTCTGCCAAAATAAAACTGGCCTTGACAGCAGCCTGGCCTTGTGATTTGGCTTTTTGAACAGAGCCTGTCGAGATTTGAGGCCTCGTTTTAATTCCTCTGCCTTTTGTAGCCTTTGTTCCATGTCCATATTCTTGTTTTTGTCCGCGTGTTTCGTTTTATAATGTCGTCTCAGATTATACTCTTTTCAGTACCGCCACACTTTCTCCACACAGAAGACACACAGGTTTTCCAGCTACCTCCGTGAACATATACTCCGACTCCCACCTTGTTTGAAACCCCCGGTTCTCAGTGTCCACCTTCCGTTTTGCCATTTTTGATGGGTATCTGAAAGTTAATTTTACTGTGATGCTGACGACTGCTGTGCCAATAAATATTGAAATGAAGCAGCCTACTGCTCGGTGCGTCACCGTTGCATTGTGGGAAATGTAGTATTGGTGCGTGTAAAAGATCTGCGGGCTGCCGGCTTGCTGCGGTCTGCGGGCCGGTTCTAATAATAAATCAAGATCATCCCAGGGGCCGTAAAAAACCTTCTCGCGGGCCGGATGTGGCCCGCGGGCCTTGACTCTGACATATGTGCCTTATGGCCACAGCCTTCGAGCTGCTCCAGGAAGCAGTTGTTTTCACTAAGCTTGACCTGCGGAACGCATACCATCTTGTGCGGATCAGACCTGGTGACGAGTGGAAGACCGCTTTCAACACGCCTACTGGTCACTATGAATACTTGGTGATGCCCTTCGGCCTGACCAACGCCCCAGCGGTGTTCCAAGCGCTCATAAACGATGTGCTTAGGGATATGCTTAACATATTTGTGTTCGTTTACTTGGATGACATCCTCATCTTTTCGAGCTCCTTCAAGAACACACTAAGCATGTCAGACAAGTACTCAAACGCCTCCTGGACAGCCATCTGTACGTTAAGCCGGAAAAATGTGAATTCCATTCATCCAGTACAATTCCTGGGATTTGTAGTGGAACCCGGTCGAGTCCAAATGGACCCCAGGAAGGTAGCGGTAGCGGATTGGCCCACCCCAAATCCGTTAAGGAAGTTCAGCGTTTCCTGGGCTTCACAAACTTTTACCGCAAGTTCATCAAGAACTTCAGCTTGGTGGCAGCCCCTCTCTCAGCTTTAACCAAGGGTGGCAATGCAAGGTTTTTGTGGGGAAGAGAAGCTGAGACGGCCTTCCAAGGACTCAAGCAGCGCGTTCTCTCTGCTCCCATCCTGATACTACCGACTACGGATGAACCATTTGTGGTGGAGGTAGATGCATCAGAGGTTGGTGTTGGAGCTGTCCTGTCTCAGAGGGGTGAAGACAAGAAGCTTCATCCGTGCGCTTTCTTCTCACACCGGCTTACCCCGACTGAGAGGAACTACGATGTGGGGGATCGTGAACTCCTAGCGGTTAAGATGGCATTGAAGGAATGGAGACACTGGCTCGAGGGGCTTCTCACCCGTTTCAAGTGCTTACGGACCACAAAAATCTGGAGTATATCCAGCAGGCGAAGCGGTTGAACTCTGGACAAGCTAGATGGTCTCTTTTCTTCAATCGATTCCAGTTTATCCTCACCTATCGCCCGGGTCGAAGAATCTCTGCCCTGTCCCGAGTCTACGCTCCTGCCATTCGGAGATGACACGGACATGCCTGTCCTTCCTGCTGCTAAGATTGTGGCTCCGATCTCGTGGCAAGTTGAGGATACCGTGAGACGTGCTCAAGCTAGCGAACCGGACCCGAAAGGAGGTCCTGCCAATCGGTTGTTTGTCCCCAAGGCAGTGAGGACTCCAGGTCCTTCTGTGGGGCACTCCTCTCGCCTCACCTGTCATCCGGGCGTAGCTCGCACCTTGGAGTTCATCCAGCGTAAGTTCCTGGTGGCCTACCATAAGAGAAGACGTTGCCACTTTCGTCAATGCCTGTCCCATGTGCTGCCAGGGCAAATCTTCTCACCTCCGCCCTCAAGGACTCCTTCACCCTTACCTGTTCCCCACAGACCCTGGTCCCATATCTCATTGGACTTTATTACTGGACTTCCTCCATCCCATGGCAATACTACTATCCTAGTCATAATCGACAGGTTTTCAAAGCGGCCAGGTTCGTCCCTCTGACTAAGTTACCTTCTGCCAAGGAAACGGCTGAGTTGGTAATTAATCATGTGTTCCGAGTCTTCGGCATTCCTCAAGATATGGTTTCTGACAGAGGTCCCCAGTTCGCCTCAGGTTTTGGAAGGCCTTCTGCCAACTCATGGGGGGCTTCTGCCAGTCTATCTTCAGGGTACCATCTGGAGTCCAACGCCAAACAGAGAGGATGAATCAAGAGCTGAAACCACCCTCCGATGTATGACTCGTGACAACCCGTCCACATGGTCATCCTTTATTGTTTGGGCCGAATACGCGCACAACACCTTGCGCTCCTCCTCCACTGGTATGTCCCCGCGCACGAGTGTCAGTTTGGCTATGCTCCTCCATTGTTCCCGGACCAGGAGGCAGAAGTCAGAGTGCCTTCCCAGCCTTGAAGTTCGTCAGACGCTGTCGACATGTGGAGGAAGACCCGTCTTAATCTTATGCGTTCCTCACAGAGGTACCAACAACAAGCCAACAGACGTCGCCGTCCCGGGCTTACCCTGCGCCCGGCCAGAGAGTCTGGCTCTCCACAAGAGACTTACCTCTACGGGTGGAGTCTCGCAAGCTGTCCCAAAATACATCGGTCCCTTCAAGGTTGCCAGAGAGTTAACCCAGTTTCTTATCGCCTACACTTACCCAGATCCCTTAAGATTAATCCCACATTTCACATTTCATTGTTAAAACCTGTTGTTTTTTCTCCCCTTGTCCCGGCAGACAGACCTCCCCTCCGCCTCGTATCATTGGAGGCCAGCCGGCTTGATACCGTCCATCGGATACTGGATTCCGCCGGGTGCAGCGGTCCTGGCAGTATCTGGTGGACTGGGAAGGCTACGGTCCCGAGGAGCGCTCCTGGGTTCCTCGCCAAAGACATCCTGGACCCTGACCTCATTCGCCAGTTCAGGGCCCTCCACCCTGAGAGAGCTGGTAGGAACGTCAGAGCCGTTCCTAGGGGGGATTCTGTCAGGATTTGGCCAGGGTTGTTCCGGGTTTTGGTCACTAGATGCCCCCATTGTGCTTTTTGACCTTATGTTTTTTCCTTGTTCCCCATTATTATTTGCACCTGTGCCTCGTTTCCCCTGATTGTATTTAAACCCTTAGTTTCCCTCAGTTCTGTGCTCTGTGTTTGTATGTTAGCACCCAGCCCTAGTGTTCTGTGTATTCTTGTCGATTCCGGTGGATGCTCTTGTGGAATTCTGTTTTTTGTTTTCGAGTATCTCTTGAGGCTTTTTTTGTACTATTCCTACCACCTTTTAGTTTGCCATTTTTGTATTGAAGGACTTCTCCTTTTTACTTTATTAAATACACCGTCTTAAGTATACTGTATGTGTCTGCCTCATCTTCTGGTTCTGCTGACTATTCGTGGCTCAGTTGGTTAAGTGACTGTTTCTCACTCCGGAGACCCAGGTTAAGTAACCGGGTCTGACAACGCCTACGTAGAAAT
>NW_027001127.1:0-7877 GCF_036934945.1 Oncorhynchus masou masou
CACATCAACTCAATACTGGTACCCCGTGTATATGGCCATGTTATAACCTCGTACTCCCTGCACATCAACTCAGTACTGGTACCCCGTGTATATGGCCATGTTATAACCTCGTACCCCTGCACATCAACTCAGTACTGGTACCCCGTGTATATAGCCATGTTATAACCTCGCACTCCTGCTCATCAACTCAGTACTGGTACCCCGTGTATATGGCCATGTTATAACCTCGTACCCCTGCACATCAACTCAGTACTGGTACCCCGTGTATATGGCCATGTTATAACCTCGTACCCCTGCACATCAACTCAGTACTGGTACCCCGTGTATATGGCCATGTTATAACCTCATACCCTGCACATCAACTCAATACTGGTACCCCGTCGTATATGGCCATGTTATAATCCTCGCACTCCCTGCACATCAACTCAGTACTGGTACCCCGTGTATATGGCCATGTTATATCCTCGCACCCCTGCACATCAACTCAGTACTGGTACCCCGTGTATATGGCCATGTTATAACCTCGTACCTCTGCACATCAACTCAGTACTGGTACCCCGTGTATATGGCCATGTTATAACTCTCGTACTCTGCACATCAACTCAGTACTGGTACCCTGTGTATATAGCCATGTTATAACCTCGTACCCCTGCACATCAACTCAGTACTGGTACCCTGTGTATATAGCCATGTTATAACCTCGTACCCCTGCACATCAACTCAGTACTGGTACCCTGTGTATATAGCCATGTTATAACCTCGTACCCTGCACATCAACTCAGTACTGTTACCCTGTGTATATGGCCATGTTATAACCTCGTACCCCTGCACATCAACTCAGTACTGGTACCCTGTGTATATAGCCATGTTATAACCTCGTACCCCTGCACATCAACTCAGTACTGGTACCCTGTGTATATAGCCATGTTATAACCTCGTACCCCTGCACATCAACTCAGTACTGGTACCCTGTGTATATAGCCATGTTATAACCTCGTACCCCTGCACATCAACTCAGTACTGGTACCCTGTGTATATAGCCATGTTATAACCTCGTACCCCTGCACATCAACTCAGTACTGGTACCCTGTGTATATGGCCATGTTATAACCTCGTACCCCTGCACATCAACTCAGTACTGGTACCCTGTGTATATAGCCATGTTATAACCTCGTACCCCTGCACATCAACTCAGTACTGGTACCCTGTGTATATGGCCATGTTATAACCTCGTACCCCTGCACATCAACTCAGTACTGGTACCCCGTGTATATAGCCATGTTATAACCTCGTACCCCTGCACATCAACTCAGTACTGGTACCCCGTGTATATAGCCATGTTATAACCTCGTACTCCTGCACATCAACTCAGTACTGGTACCCCGTTTATATAGCCATGTTATAACCTCGTACCCCTGCACATCAACTCAGTACTGGTACCCTGTGTATATAGCCATAGTTACTCATTGAGTTTTTATTCCTTGGGTTTTTATTTTTGTATTATTTATCTTTTTATCTCTGTATTGTTGGGAAGAGCCTGTAAGTAAGCATTTCACTGTCAGTCTACACCTGTTGTTTACGAAGCATGTGACAAATACATTTTGATTTGATTGATATTTTAAGAGATATCCTTGCAAACACATTGAATGAATCATTTCCCTCAACAATTTGGTTGTTTCCTCCAACTCTCTACTGTTCCAGATTCACAACACAGAACAGAGAGAAGGCTGTCCCTTTGGGGAGGCTGAGTGCTGCTGTCGTTCACCGGCTCTGTAGCAGGAAAAGAGGTGGAAGAGACACCTCTGTACTGTGTGTGTGTGTGTGTGTGCTTGTGTGTGTGTGTGCACATGTGCATGTGTATGTTGGCGTGTGTGTGTGTGTGTGTGTGAGTGTGTGTGTGTATGCACATGTGCATGTGTATGTTGGTGTGTGTGCCTGTGTGTGTGTGCTTGTGTGTGTGTGTGTATATATGCACATGTGCATGTGTATGTTGGCGTGTGTGTGTGTGTGTAAGCACACGTGCATGTATATGTTGGCGTGTGTGTGTGTGTGTATGCACACGTGCATGCATATGTTTGCGTGTGTGTGTCTGTGTGTGTGTGTGTGTGTGTGTGACACCTTCACTGTGATGACTGTGGTGTTTCTTTTCTGCCACATTGTTTCTCTAAAGGCACCCACTGTCTCTATGGAAACGGGCTTATAGTCAGCAGATAGGACGTTGAAGACATCTGAATGGCTGCATCCCAATTGGCAGCCTACTCTCTTCTTAGCACATAACTTTTGATCAGGGCCCATAGGGAATCCCATAGCTCTCTGGTTAAAAGTATTTCATTATATGGGGAATAGAGTGCCATTTGGGAAGCACAGAAGATTTGTATCTGAAGGCTTCTATCCCTCTCTGTTATCCTTGCTTCCATCCCTCTCTGTTATCCTGGCTTCCATCCCTCTCTGTTAACCTGGCTTCTATCCCTCTCTGTTATCCTGGCTTCCATCCCTCTCTGTTATCCTGGCTTCCATCCCTCTCTGTTATCCTGGCTTCCATCCCTCTCTGTTATCCTAGCTTCCATCCCTCTCTGCTATCCTAGCTTCCATCCCTCTCTGCTATCCTAGCTTCCATCCCTCTCTGTTAACCTGGCTTCGATCCCTCTCTGTTATCCTGGCTTCCATCCCTCTCTGTTATCCTGGCTTCCATCCCTCTCTGTTATCCTCGCTTCCATCCCTCTCTGCCCAGGTAATGTATCCTGCTCTGTGCTATCCTCGCTTCCATCCTTCTCTTCCCAGGTAATGTTCAGGTAACAGTATAAATGGTAATTTAAGGTGGAAAGAGGGACAGAATATATTGCTAATAATAGATGCACAATAAAATAAAACACATTTGCCACCAACACTTCCTCCTTAATTAACTGAAACCAGTGCAGCATAATGAGAACGACAAGAGTAGAGATGTCAATTATGAGCTCCTGTGATCTCCTCATGGGAAAATGAAACAACAGTGAAAGCAGAAAGCTGATTGGTCATCAGAGAGCTGTGTGTGTCTGTGTGGTTTTCTCTGTATTATACCAACGTGGCCAATCTGCGTCTTGTTTTGCTCCCTCCTCTCCTCTCTCTCTCTCTCTCTTGTTATCTCCCTACCCTTGGCTTCCCTGTGTTTTATTGATTTACAACTTTGCAGAATGCGCCTGACCTGATCCTGGAGGATAGCAGATGCTCAGCCCTGGCCTAGTGCTGTAGACGCACGCGCACGAACACACTCAGACACACACACACTGAATACTTCTCCATTGCTCCATGGGACATAGACGGCATACCCTGCTTCTCTTGGCTCAGAGGAACAGTGTGTTCGGCTTATTGCACTGCAAATGATCCATAATGGAAGATGGTAGTGTCTTAGAGAATAACCACTTCTCTGGGATCTGAGGAACAATAGTGTGTCATTGAAATGCCTCGGGCCTTGTCTACAGTCTCTCCTATGCTGTCTTCAGCAGCTAGCCAACCGTCACAAATAATACACCCGCAATTACCATTCAAATGTGGCACATAGGGTCTACGGTGCTACAATATCAAGAGCTGGAATCGTTGTTAAATCAAGTGGTTTTGAAGTGACATGTACTTTGACTAAACAGGTCTCACTGGGTCTATTGTGGTTTGAGAACCAGTGACTCATTCTACAGACCTAGCCACTAGCATTTCTCTTAGCACCTGTTATTTGTCTGTTCCAATGGAACTCCTTATTTGTTCAGACCAGGTGCCATTGGTTCTCATGCCAGTAGCATAGATGACCTCCCTCAGACTAGGCTGGGTAGTCTGGATCTCACTAGAGCAGAGCGAAACTCTGTCTAGCAAGCCTTATTGTTGGAAGGATTTCTCTGCTGAGCCTCTCACTTTCTGTTTCTCTCTCTCTGTCTCTCCCCCATTCAAAACAATACATAATTGAACTCCTAGTGAGAAACAGAGAGTGAGAGGAGAGAGAGCTATGTAGAGAGGGCAGAAGAGGGCAAGAGAGCAAAAGAGAGCGAGAGAGAGAGAGAGAGAGAGGAAGAGGGCCCAGGTTGAGACAGTGTTTTGTCAAGTCTGGTATTTCCAGGTACTAACAACATAGTAAACTACAGTGTTTCTTCCCTATGTTCTTAACCTCTGGCCCTAATGTCTTTCACCCGACTAGGACGACAATGAGTCATCAGACAAGGCTTACACTCATTTTATGTTTCCATGTCTATCCATATCATCTCTGCCGGGGCGGCAGGGTAACCTCGTAGTTAGAGTGTTGGACTCGTAGCCAGAAGGCTGCAAGTTCAAATCCCCAAGGTGACAAGGTACAAATCTGTCGTTCTGCCCCTGAACAGGCAGCCAACCCACTGTTCCTAGGCAGTCATTGAAAATAAGAATTTGTTCTTAACTGACTTGCCTAGTAAAATAAAGGTAAAATAAAGGTAAAATAAAAAAAATTAAAAAGTATCTGCACTACTGCATCACTTATCAAAATGTCTGATGATGACATCCTTGTGTTTAATCTAGGTCAACGCTGATGATTAATCTACACTCAGATGCCCAATAGAGTCCCACTGAACAATACCGTAAGACTGTGAGAACGGGCACACACACAAAATCATTCAACATTCTACAAACGTGTGCAATTGCAACATGGTGGAAAGCACTTCCATCTATCCCTCTTCTACACAGTCCCTGGTCTGTCTGCCTGGCTGCTCTGTCTATAACATACTCACAGAGATACCCACTCTACCTGGCTGCTCTGTCTATAACATACTCGCAGAGATACCCACTCTACCTGGCTGCTCTGTCTATAACATACTCACAGAGATACCCACTCTTGATTTCTGAACTCATCCTAAATGAAAACATTAATTTTGGGTTGTATAAAAATGAATATGAATACATTTTCTTTGCATTATTGAAGGTCTTACAACACAGCATATGTTTTGTTATTTTGACCAGTTGTCATTTCCTGCAAATAAATGCTCTAAATAACAATATTTTTATTTGGAATTTGGGGAAAATGTTGTCAGTAGTTCATAGAATAAAAGAAAAATGTTCAATTTACCCAAACACATACCTATAAATAGTAAAACCAGAGAAACTGATCATTTTTGTAGTGGTCTCTTCATTTTTTCCAGAGCTGTATATGTGCATAAAATAAAATGTATTTTTCACATACATCATAAACAACTATAACACCAGCTCTTCTCTTTGGCTCCGCCTCCTGTCCAGCTCAGGCATTCGGAGTCGCCAGCCTCTAGCTGCCCGAAGCTGCTGCTGGCAAATGCCCTTCACTCATCAACCCCGGACTTGTCTCGTCATCATTAACACACCTGGTTCCAATCCCCACTCTATCGCTGTATATATACTCCCTGTCATTTGTCTTTGTCGGTCATTGTAAATGTTACTTGTTTTCCTGAGAGGAATCTCTTCTGCTCCTTCCTGAGTACTTTATTATTTTGCACTTTGGATTTCAGTCCATATTTTATATATGGTACTTTAATAAATTCTAACCTGCGACTGCCTCCTCCGTACTCCTCCCTACACTTGTGACAACAACAGGTGTAGACTAACAGCGCAATGCTGGATGGTCTTCAGAGATAAACGAGAGGGGTTGAGGGGAGATGAAGGATGGGGCTGGATGGGATTCAGAGATAGATGGAAGAGGTTGAGGGGAGATGAAGGATGGGACTGGATGGGCTTCAGAGATAGATGGAAGAGGTTGAGGGTAGCTGAAGGATGGGACTGGATGGGATTCAGAGATAGATGGGAGGGGTTGAGGGTAGCTGAAGGATGGGACTGGATGGGATTCAGAGATAGATGGAAGAGGTTGAGGGGAGCTGAAGGATGGGACTGGATGGTGTTCAGAGATAGATGGGAGGGGTTGAGGGTAGCTGAAGGATGGGACTGGATGGTGTTTAGAGATAGATGGAAGAGGTTGAGGGTAGCTGAAGGATGGGACTGGATGGGATTCAGAGATAGATGGGAGGGGTTGAGGGTAGCTGAAGGATGGGACTGGATGGTGTTCAGAGATAGATGGAAGAGGTTGAGGGTAGCTGAAGGATGGGACTGGATGGGATTCAGAGATAGATGGGAGGGGTTGAGGGTAGCTGAAGGATGGGACTGGATGGTGTTCAGAGATAGATGGAAGAGGTTGAGGGGAGCTGAAGGATGGGACTGGATGGGATTCAGAGATAGATGGGAGGGGTTGAGGGTAGCTGAAGGATGGGACTGGATGGTGTTCAGAGATAGATGGAAGAGGTTGAGGGTAGCTGAAGGATGGGACTGGATGGGATTCAGAGATAGATGGAAGAGGTTGAGGGTAGCTGAAGGATGGGACTGGATGGGATTCAGAGATAGATGGGAGGGGTTGAGGGTAGCTGAAGGATGGGACTGGATGGTGTTTAGAGATAGATGGAAGAGGTTGAGTGTAGCTGAAGGATGGGACTAAAAACAAACAAAAGAAAATGAAGATAAAAAAAAGTATTTGACTATTTTCAGGGGCTTCCTCTGACACCGCCTGGTATAGAGGTCCTGTATAGCAGGGAGCTCGGCCCCAGTGATGTACTGGGCTATACTCACTACCCTCTGTAGAGTTACAGTTCAATTCCAAGCTGTTGCCATACCAAGCGGTGATGCAGCCAGTCAATATTTTCCCGATGGTGCAGCTGGAGAAGTGTGTGTGTGTGTGTGTGTGTGTGTGTGTGTGTGTGTGTGTGTGTGTGTGTGTGTGTGTGTGTGTGTGTGTGTGTGTGTGTGTGTGTGTGTTGTGTGTGTGTGTGTGTATACAACATGTTGTGGATACATTGTGCAACAACACAATGGCAAGTGGAGAAAGAGGAGAACAGCTGCTGCCTGTTCATTTATAGTGAGGAGTAGCTCTCCTTTAGGGAGGGACGTCTGCTTTATGTACAGCTGAGCAGCTGCTGCTGGACCTGAGGCTGTACATTACTCTGTGTGTGTGTGTGTGTGTGTGTGTGTGTGTGTGGACAGTCTGGATCCTCTGCCATCCCTTCCCCTGATGCCATCATGTTTCCATACAGCAATAGATCTTCCTACAGGCTTCTGACTTCACACGACACACTAACAAGATGCCAGGAGGCAACTAAGCGCACACACACACACACACACACACACACACACACACACACACACACACACACACACACACACACACACACACACACACACCACACACCACCACACACACACACACACACACACACACACACACACACACACACACACACACGCAAGTTGAACATCAGATTATTCTATGATTATATATAACACAATTAGCAGTGTTGGGCATCTCTATTAGAAATAAGTTATGATATGTAGATCTCTGTTTCTACTGACTGAATGAGAAATCTATCAAATCTTCCTGATTGCCTGCTGAGGGAGAACACATGAATATTCCAGTCCCTCATCAACAGTATGCTGGATCCAATCTATGCAGAAAAGCAACTGTTTGCTAATGTGTGTCAGTCTCGCAAACAAGCCGTGACAGTCACCTAATGAATTTGTCATGTCGGATGTTGAGCAGCAAAGTAACACATATAAATAAAGAAGTTGGAGAGAGATACAACGTTTACAGGATTCTAATTATTTCCTAGAAGTTCCAGTCTGAGTAATGTTCATTTCCTCCTAATATTCATCAACAACAGTGTCTGAGCAGTACTGCTTGTCATTTGATAGCTGCAGGAAAGAGATTTGGAAGGGGACAAGGCAGAAAAAGACCTGTAACAGGGAGGGAGGAAGTAAAGGAGGAAGGAAGGAAGGAGAGAGTGAGTGAGTGAGTGAGTGAGTGAGTGGAGTGAGTGAGTGAGTGAGTGAGTGAGTGAGTGAGTGAGTGAGTGAGGGAGGTGAGTGAGGGAGTGAGT
>NW_027001128.1:0-7876 GCF_036934945.1 Oncorhynchus masou masou
TCACGTATAACCTCTCCACGTTTAGCCACGTATAACCTCTCCACGTTTAGTCACGTATAACCTCTCCACGTTTAGTCACGTATAACCTCTCCACGTTTAGTCACGTATAACCTCTCCACGTTTAGCCACGTATAACCTCTCCACGTTTAGTCACGTATAACCTCTCCACGTTTAGTCACGTATAACCTCTCCACGTTTAGTCACGTATAACCTCTCCACGTTTAGTCACGTATAACCTCTCCACGTTTAGTCACGTATAACCTCTCCACGTTTAGTCACGTATAACCTCTCCACGTTTAGTCACGTATAACCTCTCCACGTTTAGTCACGTATAACCTCTCCACGTTTAGTCACGTATAACCTCTCCACGTTTAGTCACGTATAACCTCTCCACGTTTAGTCACGTATAACCTCTCCACGTTTAGTCACGTATAACCTCTCCACGTTTAGTCACGTATAACCTCTCCACGTTTAGTCACGTATAACCTCTCCACGTTTAGTCACGTATAACCTCTCCACGTTTAGTCACGTATAACCTCTCCACGTTTAGTCACGTATGTTTCCCACGTGTTGCCTGTCTGCTAAACTCTACTCTACCCGAGTGGTGAAGTCACCCAGGTCCTGTACGCTGTCCATGTATTGTGTGTCGCAACTTCTACTCAACACTTTATTGTGTTCAGTAACTCACAACGAGGAAGGAAAGTTGTTGAATCTCTTGACCAAAATAAAACATCTGCACTAGGGATGATCACTCAGAATTCATCTCCTCAGTACACACCCGGCATCCGTAGCCAGATGAGTTGTTCTGTGGAGGGTCCTCAAGGCTTGCTGGAGTTTCATCCGTTATCCAGTCCTAGTATCAGACTGTGTCTCATAAAAACAAATGCTGCACAATACGTGTGTCTCTCCGAGCCCTGCGTTTCCCAAAACCATGCAAGACTAAGGGAAGAGGCCTCTCCTTCCTGCCACTACAGTACAGTGTGTATGCCCCTAGTCGGTTCCTCTTCCTCATGCACAATACATCAAAGACTAAAGTCAATTATTAGCAATAGACAATTATTGTAATAACATGTAAGAAATCATTTATTTGATTGTGCTAATCTCTACTCTGCTGCTCAACGTTGAAACAGGTCATCAGATATAACATACCAACCAAAACAAGGGAATCACTATACCGTAGACTTCTGGTTCATTTTAGCAGAGGGCTTTAAATACATTTAACTGGTACAGTCATGCATCTAATAAGGCTTATGTCTCCCCATAGGGCATGGCTCAGAGCTCCAACACCTAGCCTGCTTTGGTAGCCGTCCCTACCACACGTATTCATCACAGCTACCCACTGCCTTGCCCAGCAGTAAACACATGTTTGTAATGAATCCACACACTACTCTGTAGCTAGCAGCTTCCCAAAGCAGTGTATGTTGTGATAAACCAGCTTGGAGCAGTGTGCTCCTGTGTGATGTGAGCAGTGTGCTCCTGTGTGATGTGAGAGGTGTGCTCCTGTGTGCTCCTGTGTGATGTGAGCGGTGTGCTCCTGTGGGCTCCTGTGTGCTCCTGTGTGCTCCTGTGTGATGTGAGCGGTGTGCTCCTGTGTGCTCCTGTGTGATGTGAGAGGTGTGCTCCTGTGTGATGTGAGCGGTGTGCTCCTGTGTGATGTGAGAGGTGTGCTCCTGTGTGATGTGAGCGGTGTGCTCCTGTGGGCTCCTGTGTGCTCCTGTGTGCTCCTGTGTGATGTGAGCGGTGTGCTCCTGTGGGCTCCTGTGTGCTCCTGTGTGCTCCTGTGTGATGTGAGAGGTGTGCTCCTGTGTGATGTGAGCGGTGTGCTCCTGTGGGCTCCTGTGTGCTCCTGTGTGATGTGAGCGGTGTGCTCCTGTGTGATGTGAGCGGTGTGCTCCTGTGGGCTCCTGTGTGATGTGAGCGGTGTGCTCCTGTGTGATGTGAGCGGTGTGCTCCTGTGTGATGTGAGCGGTGTGCTCCTGTGTGATGTGAGAGGTGTGCTCCTGTGTGCTCCTGGGTGATGTGAGCGGTGTGCTCCTGTGTGATGTGAGCGGTGTGCTCCTGTGTGCTCCTGTGTGCTCCTGTGTGATGTGAGCGGTGTGCTCCTGTGTGCTCCTGTGTGATGTGAGAGGTGTGCTCCTGTGTGCTCCTGTGTGATGTGAGCGGTGTGCTCCTGTGTGATGTGAGAGGTGTGCTCCTGTGTGATGTGAGAGGTGTGCTCCTGTGTGATGTGAGCGGTGTGCTCCTGTGTGATGTGAGCGGTGTGCTCCTGTGTGCTCCTGTGTGCTCCTGTGTGATGTGAGCAGTGTGCTCCTGTGTGATGTGAGAGGTGTGCTCCTGTGTGATGTGAGAGGTGTGCTCCTGTGTGCTCCTGTGTGCTCCTGTGTGATGTGAGCGGTGTGCTCCTGTGTGCTCCTGTGTAATGTGAGCTGGGCCAATTGTGTCGCCGCCCTATTGGACTCCCAATCACAGCCGGTTGTGACACAGCCTGGATTCGAACCAGGGTGTCTGTAGTGATGCCTCTAGCACTGAGATGCAGTGTCTCAGACCGCTGAACCAGGGTGTCTATAGTGATGCCTCTAGCACTGAGATGCAGTGCCTCAGACCGCTGAACCAGGGTCTGTAGTGATGCCTCTAGCACTGAGATGCAGTGTCTCAGACCGCTGAACCAGGGTCTGTAGTGATGCCTCTAGCACTGAGATGCAGTGCCTCAGACCGCTGAACCAGGGTCTGTAGTGATGCCTCTAGCACTGAGATGCAGTGCCTCAGACCGCTGAACCAGGGTCTGTAGTGATGCCTCTAGCACTGAGATGCAGTGTCTCAGACCGCTGAACCAGGGTCTGTAGTGATGCCTCTAGCACTGAGATGCAGTGCCTCAGACCGCTGAACCAGGGTCTGTAGTGATGCCTCTAGCACTGAGATGCAGTGCCTCAGACCGCTGAACCAGGGTCTGTAGTGATGCCTCTAGCACTGAGATGCAGTGTCTCAGACCGCTGAACCAGGTGTCTGTAGTGATGCCTCTAGCACTGAGATGCAGTGCCTCAGACCGCTGAACCAGGGTCTAGTGATGCCTCTAGCACTGAGATGCAGTGAACCAGGAACCAGGGTCTGTAGTGATGCCTCTAGCACTGAGATGCAGTGTCTCAGACCGCTGAACCAGGGTCTGTAGTGATGCCTCTAGCACTGAGATGCAGTGTCTCAGACCGCTGAACCAGGGTCTGTAGTGATGCCTCTAGCACTGAGATGCAGTGCCTCAGACCGCTGAACCAGGGTCTGTAGTGATGCCTCTAGCACTGAGATGCAGTGTCTCAGACCGCTGAACCAGGGTCTGTAGTGATGCCTCTAGCACTGAGATGCAGTGTCTCAGACCGCTGAACCAGGGTCTGTAGTGATGCCTCTAGCACTGAGATGCAGTGTCTCAGACCGCTGGAACCAGGGTCTGTAGTGATGCCTCTAGCACTGAGATGCAGTGTCTCAGACCGCTGAACCAGGGTCTGTAGTGATGCCTCTAGCACTGAGATGCAGTGTCTCAGACCGCTGAACCAGGGTCTGTAGTGATGCCTCTAGCACTGAGATGCAGTGTCTCAGACCGCTGAACCAGGGTGTCTGTAGTGATGCCTCTAGCACTGAGATGCAGTGTCTCAGACCCCAGACCAGGGTCTGTAGTGATGCCTCTAGCACTGAGATGCAGTGTCTCAGACCGCTGAACCAGGGGTCTGTAGTGATGCCTCTAGCACTGAGATGCAGTGCCTCAGACCGCTGAACCAGGGTGTCTGTAGTGATGCCTCTAGCACTGAGATGCAGTGTCTCAGACCGCTGAACCAGGGTCTGTAGTGATGCCTCTAGCACTGAGATGCAGTGCCTCAGACCGCTGAACCAGGGTGTCTGTAGTGATGCCTCTAGCACTGAGATGCAGTGTCTCAGACCGCTGAACCAGGGTCTGTAGTGATGCCTCTAGCACTGAGATGCAGTGTCTTAGACCGCTGAACCAGGGTGTCTGTAGTGATGCCTCTAGCACTGAGATGCAGTGTCTCAGACCGCTGAACCAGGGTCTGTAGTGAGCGCCTCTAGCACTGAGATGCAGTGTCTCAGACCGCTGAACCAGGGTCTGTAGTGATGCCTCTAGCACTGAGATGCAGTGTCTCAGACCGCTGAACCAGGGGTCTGTAGTGATGCCTCTAGCACTGAGATGCAGTGCCTCAGACCGCTGAACCAGGGTCTGTAGTGATGCCTCTAGCACTGAGATGCAGTGTCTCAGACCGCTGAACCAGGGTGTCTGTAGTGATGCCTCTAGCACTGAGATGCAGTGTCTCAGACCGCTGAACCAGGGTGTCTGTAGTGATGCCTCTAGCACTGAGATGCAGTGCCTCAGACCGCTGTGCCACTCAGGAGCCCATTGTACCAGTGTTGTAGTTGAGCTAGTTAGTAGTGAAAGGAGGAAGGAGAGCAACACTGTGATTCTGTTGATAGATCAGAAGATGAGTCCAGATATATTGCGCTAACAGGGAAGTTATTCAGTTACTCAGTCATCGGTTCAGTCTTATCACAGACACTAATGCCCAGAGGCTGCCAACGCCAACAAGCTTCACACTGTCAAATCCCAAATCCTCACGTCTCATTTCCCTTCAACATGCACAAAACAACATGCTCCTTTCAAAGTACTCAGTCCAGACTTCTCCCTGTCTTATAACAGACCCAAATGTCACACTATTCCATTTGTAAGCGCACTCTTTATTACAGGGGTGCATAGTGCTATACAGAAAAATAGTGCACTATTTAGGGAATAGCCATTTGGGACACAACCTGATGTCCATATGCTGCCAATGCCGAGCAGCTTTTACAGTGTAAAACCCCCAAATCCCTACACCACCGCTCCCCTCATCCCTGTTCCTCTCTGGTCGGTGTCGGACACAGCCAACCTACCACGACCACATGAAGCTTAGCACATCATCACAGGAGCTTCTGATGCCTGTTTGACTGTCGCCAGCGGCAAGGAGAGAAGTCCTTTTGACCAGGTACCCTTCCTCTTCCCTTTTGATCTCCTGCAGAGTGTCAGAAGCTGCTTCCCAAATGGCACCCTATTCGCAACACTCCTTTAAACCAAAGCCCGCAGGGTGCGCACAGGCCTCTGGTTAAAAGTAGTGCACTATATAGGTAATAGGGTGTCATTTGTGACCTAACCCTAGACTGCCGTTCTATGTCAGTGCTACTGTATGCATAATGGATGGCAAGCAGTCACATGACTATTAATGGTGCTACCCCTCCACCATGGTGTGATGCAGACGCAAGGCTTTGATATTGAAAACAACACACACACACACACGCGCGCACACCACCTTAATGACTACAAGTCCAACTCCAAAGCGTTTGTAATTTTCCTGCATACTGTACAACAGTGTACTACCCCCTTACTTCCATCTGACGTGCTGTTAAGGTCAACCATTAGCAGTGGTATATTGGCCATACCACACCCCCTCATGCCTTATTGCTGTTATAAACTGGTTACCAACGTAATTAGAGCAGTAAAAATAAATGTTTTGTCATATCCGCGGTATATGGTCTGATTGATATACCACGGCTGTCAGCCAATCAGCTGACAGCTGAACCACCAGTTTATATATATATGAACAGGTCTCCCTTGTAAAAGAGATTTGTCTCAATGAGAGGAGCCTGTATAAATAAAGAGGGCATGAATACGTCTTTGACCAGAAATGATTCAAATACACCCTTTCCCTCTCTGCTCCTGTTCCCCTGTTCCCACCTGTTGCAAAGCCCTCTACATCTCTTTAAAGGAGACGTACGGTAGGGGCCTGATCGGTTGTTTTTCTTCAACTGAACAGAAGCAGACAGTGTGAGAGGGGCTGGGTTGGACGACAGCTTATACCCCAAATCAAATGTCTTATCCAATACCGTGATAGGAAGCTTGATACTTCCGTCTACTTCGTAAAGGTCCTGAGTGCTCAGAGACAGTGAAGTCAGGAGATTCCTTGGCAGCTGAGGCCCCCTTACCAAGTGGAAACCCAGAAGGTGTGAAAGGCAGACCTGGGTTCAAATACTATTTGAAATCGTTCAAATACTGTTGAGCGTTACCCTCCCTGAAGTGCCAGACGTGCAAATTTGGGACTATTCTACTGGTTGCATTGCACATTGGCTAACTCAATCAAGCACAGTGAAAGTATTTTAAATGATTTTCATAGTATTTGAACCCAGGTCTGGAAACTCACAAGGTGTAAAACTAATGTGTAATGTTGGGTGAGGGTTGTTAATTGTGTGAGAGATATCAACTGGTCTTCTGGCGAGTGAGTGAGTGAGAGAGAGTGTGAGTGAGTGAGTGAGTGAGTGAGTGGGAGTGAGTGAGCAGGAGTGGAGTGAGTGAGTGAGTGAGTGAGTGAGTGAGGGAGGAGGAGTGAGTGAGTGAGTGAGTGAGTGAGTGAGTGAGTGAGAGAGAGAGAGCGAGAGAGAGGCTCAGAGCTTCAACCCCCTAAAGCTGATTGGTGCACCCTTGAGTCGATATTGCATAATTTATATTAATAAAATCTGTTAGAAACATACCAGGTTTGTTTTCATTGAAAGCTGACATTCCTAATAAAATACTATGTGGCTCGTCGAGCTCCGGGTATCACAGCCAACGTAAAGGCGATGGCAGATTCACAGTTCATCTGGATTTCCCTGGACACGTCATGGGATGGTAGTCTATCTACACTGTCTTACCCAATCACAGGCTTTATTATCACTTCTTCCTAGGACGTCACACAACCAACAGGAAATCAATTTGTGATTTCTCAGTTTCATATGGGCCACATGTGACAGGTTCTGGGCTTAAATAGGGGGAAACCTTAACACATTCATAGTAACCAGGAAGCCATGCAGGCCAGCAGCCATCAAAGACAGAGTCTGTGACCCAAATGGAGCTCTGTACTATTCAGAAGTAGTGCACTACCTCATAGGGCTCTGGTCAGAAGTAGTGTACTACCTCATAGAGACCTGGTCAGAAGTAGTGCACTACCTCATAGAGCCCTGGTCAGAAGTAGTACACTACCTCATAGAGCCCTGGTCAGAAGTAGTGTACTACCTCATAGGGCTCTGGTCAGAAGTAGTGCACTACCTCATAGGGCTCTGGTCAGAAGTAGTGCACTACCTCATAGAGCCCTGGTCAGAAGTAGTACACTACCTCATAGAGCCCTGGTCAGAAGTAGTGTACTACCTCATAGGGCTCTGGTCAGAAGTAGTGCACTACCTCATAGGGCTCTGGTCAGAAGTAGTGTACTACCTCATAGAGCCCTGGTCAGAAGTAGTGTACTACCCCATAGGGCTCTGAACAAAAGTAGTGCACTACCTCATAGAGCCCTGGTCAGAAGTAGTGTACTACCCCATAGGGCTCTGAACAAAAGTAGTGCACTACCTCATAGAGCCCTGGTCAGAAGTAGTGTACTACCCCATAGGGCTCTGAACAAATGTAGTGCACTACCTCATAGGGCTCTGTTCAGAAGTAGTGCACTACATCATAGAGCCCTGTTCAGAAGTAGTGCACTACCTCATAGAGCCCTGGTCAGAAGTAGTGCACTACCTCATATGGCTCTGGACAAAAGTAGTGCACTACCTCATAGGGCTCTGGTTAGAAGTAGTGCCTTACCTCAGAGCCTTGGTCAGAAGTAGTGCACTACCTCATAGGGCTCTGGTCAGAAGTCGTGTACTACCTCATAGGGCTCTGGTCAGAAGTAGTGTACTACCTCATAGGGCTCTGGTCAGAAGTAGTGTACTACCTCATAGAGCCCTGGTCAGAAGTAGTGTACTACCCCATAGGGCTCTGAACAAAAGTAGTGCACTACCTCATAGAGCCCTGGTCAGAAGTAGTGTACTACCCCATAGGGCTCTGAAC
>NW_027001129.1:0-7876 GCF_036934945.1 Oncorhynchus masou masou
TAAGGGAACATTTCGACAATCACCGTATGGTTAGTGAGAAAGTCCCTATTGGAACTGTACGGTCCCTTACTAGACGTCCGAAAACATTTTAGAAATTCGGGACGGCGTCGGGCCGAGCGGTAGGGCCAGACCTACCGGGGAAGTCATCAAATGAACTTTGTCGGACATTCGGTTTTCGTTTAATAAAATAAACAAATTTTAGCCCATTTTTGCGCAATGCCGAAATATCCCACAAGAGGGCATAAGCAATCATATTGCTATTGGACAAAACATCCCGAATCACGACGTGCCATATCTCGGAAACCGAAAATATTTCGAAGCCGAAACTTGGTGAGCGTAGGTTTGGCATTATGGGGAAGATGGCCCCGAACAAGATGGCGTCTAGGCCTCAACGGGTTTTTGAGTTATGGCCATATTTCTGGGATTAAAGGTCCAAAATGAAAATAGAGAAAAGATTTTTTTCACTTCACGTCAAAGTCAAGGAGTCTCCGGTGTCAATAAAAAAAAAAATCGGCCATTTATCTATCGTCATTTACGAGAAATCGTACGGTGACCAGATCGTGATGTTCAGATATAGGTGTTTTTTTTTTTTCAACGGTTACAGATCCAGTTGCAGGGTGTTCATACGAGTATTTTTAAAATGTGCTGCGGAGCTCTGCGACATTTCTGTGATTTTCTATGATTTTCTGAAATAACACACACTCACTAAACCCTCCGTAAATAACTCAGTTCTTAACGTAAAGACTTAAAACTCAGGATTCTGTAAAGGCATACCCCAATGAGGATATGAGTTTATTTATAGCTTCCTGTGCCAACCGGAAGTGCCATAATTGGTGTCTCAGGGGCTGTTTGGAAGGGTTAAAAAAATCAGATCTGTCCAAAACTTCATATGTGTGATTAGACAACTCTATGAACTGTAAATCAGTCATTTTTCCCAACAGATGTCAAAGAAAAGCTCTCACACACACACACAGCAAGGATGGAGTGACAAAGCGTGGTGTTTAAAGACACAGAGAGCAGGCAATGGCATAAACATAATCCCAAGGCAGGGCCGAGTCCAACGAGGTGCCCCGCTTGACCGTAGCTCGCTCGGTCTGAGCGCCAGCGGACCATGAGAAAAATAGGCCCACAATGAAGCCTGCACCACAATGTCATTTGATTTTGGGTGACAGCGGCGGAACCGTTAGGTTTAGAAGGACAATTCAAACACAGGACTGTTCCTAAGGTCCTCCCGATCTGTGCAAGCCTAACCTTGACTGTGTGGCATTAACCTTTCACAGTTAAAAGAAGGTGTTTACAAAAAAACAGTGTGCATTGACTTCTCTCCCATAGGAATACATTGCCTGCTCCCCTAAATACAACCTGGGTCTTTATGGGTTATGAATGCTGTATGAACCTGTCTTCTATGACATTCCATCAGACCACTATGAGGTCTACCTGTGTCGATTCTAAGCTTCCTGGAGCAACCGGAAGTGGTTAAATTGACCCAAAAGGTATTTGGATGTACATCACCTCGAAAGGTGGAGGCCTCTGCATTATTCAACCCTGTGTAGATCAGTCAATTCTCAACTTAAAGACTTAAAACTCAGGATTCCCTAGGTTTCTATGTCAGTCAAGACATGTGTGTATTTATAGCTTCCTGTGCCAACCGGAAGTGCCATAATTGGTGTCTCAGGGGCTGTTTGGAAGGGTTAAAAAATCAGATCTGTCCAAAACTTCATATGTGTGATTAGACAACCCCCATGAACTGTAAATCAGTCATTTTTCCCATAAAAATTCAAAGGAAAAATAAATCACACAGATACACAACTTGGATGGAGGGACGTATTGGGGTGTGTAGAGACTGACAGTGCCTCCAATAGTTAGCTTTGTTCGAGCTAAAAAAGAACCGTCAGACCTAGAGTTCCGAAACTTTAGAATCCTGTTCTAGACCTCAGGTAGATAGTGCGTGGTGAGTTACGGCGCTCTAGGAGGTTCTCGGACCGAGAAACAGCGTCGAACATTTGCAATGACTTCAATTCATTTTGACCATTACGAAAATGGCGACATTTAGAAATGTCCCAGAGACACAAGACTAGGTGCATTGTGACCGTCTCGGCCCATAGAGACAGAACCCAACATCTCGGTCCGATAGCTCATTCAAGGACCCCGTAGCAAGGCATGGAAAAAAGTGGATTTTCAGCACCAATTAGGCTTTTACTCGGACACCAAATGACCTATCGGCCGAAACTCGGGATTCGGGGTCGCCTCACATAGGACTACACATAATGTCCGAACTGGCCCCGCAGCTAGAAAGTAACTATGTGTTTTATGGTTTTTTAATGTTTTGTACCGAAGGCCTTGTGAATTTTGGGCCAGCTCTGAAGTATGTTATACTTGGCTCCTAAATGAGTTGGGAAAAGTGGGTTTGGTGTCAGTTTGTATCAGTTTGGTGTCAGAATGATATCAAATTGACTGATGGACGGTGACTTGCAGGTGACTCTTGTCCATTAGCAATATGTTTAAGCGGTGAGGTACCATCACCAAAAGCGACATTCTGAAATCAACCCAAACGAGCGATGGAGAGGTACCAGTATCACTGCCCAGACATCCCTATGTCATCGGGCCAGTCAATTTGGCATTCCTGCATGATTTTTATGGCATGACAAATTGGTAATGGTGACTGCCCAGTTAACCATATGGCAAATGCACAGTGACTTTGAAAGAGTGAGAAAAATCACCAAATGGACATTCTGGAATCAACCCTAACGAGTGATGGAGAGGTACCAGAATCACTGCTAAGCCATCCCGAGTTCATCGGGCCAGTCTATTTGGCATTCCTGCACAAATTTTCAGTGACTTTGCAAAAGTAAGGAACATTTGCAATATGTTTTAACAGTGAGGTACCATCACCAAAAGCGACATTCTGAAATCAACCCAAACGAGCGATGGAGAGGTACCAGTATCACTGCCCAGCCATCCCGAGGTCATCGGGCCAGTCAATTTGGCATTCCTGCATGATTTTTATAGCATGACAAATTGGTGATGGTGACTGCCCAGTTAACCATATGGCAAATGCACAGTGACTTTGAAAGAGTGAGAAAATCACCAAATGGACATTCTGGAATCAACCCTAACGAGCGATGGAGAGGTACCAGAATCACTGCCCAGACATCCCGAGGTCATCGGGCCAGTCAATTTGGCATTCCTGCACAAATTTTCAGTGACTTTGCAAAAGTAAGGAACATTTGCAATATGTTTTAACAGTGAGGTACCATCACCAAAAGCGACATTCTGAAATCAACCCAAACGAGCCATGGAGAGGTACCAGTATCACTGCCCAGCCATCCCGAGGTCATCGGGCCAGTCAATTTGGCATTCCTGCATGATTTTTATGGCATGACAAATTGGTGATGGTGACTGCCCAGTTAACCATATGGCAAATGCACAGTGACTTTGCAAAAGTGAGAAAACATGACCAAATGGACATTCTGAAATCAACACAAACAATGGCATCACCATAGTGTCCAGACTGTGCCGAGTCCAACGAGGTGCCCCGCTTGACCGTAGCTCGCTCGGTCTGAGCGCGGCGACCATGAGAAAAATAGGCCCAATATGAAGCCTTCACCAGTACGTCATTTGATTTTGGGTGACAGCGGCGGAACCGTTAGGTTTAGAAAGACAATTCAACCACAGGACTGTTCCTAAGGTCCTCCTGATCTGTCCAAGCCTATCCTTGACCGTGTGACATTAACCCTTCACAGTCAAAAGAAGGTGTTTACATAAAAACAGTGTTCATTGACTTCTCTCCCCATAGGAATATATTGGCTGCTCCACTAAATACAACCTGGAGTCTATATGGGTTATGAATGTTGTATGAACCTGTCTTTGGTACCAGTCCATCAGACCACTATAAGGTCTACCTGTGTCGATTCTAAGCTTCCTGGACCAACGGAAGTGGTTCAAATCGCCCTAAAAGTGTATACCCATACACTGCCTGCAATTTGATGGACATAGTGCATTGAACCCTGTGTAAATCAGTCAGTTTTCATGGTAAAGACTTAAAACTCAGGATTCTCTAATGGAATACCCCAATGAGGATGTATGTTGAGTTACAGCTTCCTGTGCCAACCGGAAGTGCCATAATTGGTGTCTCATGGGCTGTTTGGAGGGGTTAAAAAATCAGATCTTTCCAAAACTTCATATATATGATTAGGCAACCCCCATGAACTGTAAATCAGTCATTTTTCCCATAAAAATTCAAAGGAAAACTAAATCACACAGATACACAACATGGATGGAGGGACGTATCATTGGGGTGCGTAGAGACTGACAGTGCCTCCAATAGTTAGCTTTGAATGATATCAAATTGACTGATGGACAGTGACTTGCAGGTGACTCTTGTCCATTAGCAATATGTTTAAGCGGTGAGGTACCATCACCAAAAGCGACATTCTGAAATCAACCCAAACGAGCCATGGAGAGGTACCAGTATCACTGCCCAGACATCCCGAGGTCATCGGGCCAGTCAATTTGGCATTCCTGCATGATTTTTATGGCATGACAAATTGGTAATGGTGACTGCCCAGTTAACCATATGGCAAATGCACAGTGACTTTGAAAGAGTGAGAAAAATCACCAAATGGACATTCTGGAATCAACCCTAACGAGTGATGGAGAGGTACCAGAATCACTGCCAAGCCATCCCGAGTTCATCGGGCCAGTCAATTTGGCATTCCTGCACAAATTTTCAGTGACTTTGCAAAAGTAAGGAACATTTGCAATATGTTTTAACAGTGAGGTACCATCACCAAAAGCGACATTCTGAAATCAACCCAAACGAGCCATGGAGAGGTACCAGTATCACTGCCCAGCCATCCCGAGGTCATCGGGCCAGTCAATTTGGCATTCCTGCAAAATTTTCATGGTGACTTTGAAAAGTAAGGAACATTTGGCAAATATGTTTTAACAGTGAGGTACCATCACCAAAAGGACATTCTGAAATCAACCCAAACGAGCGATGGAGAGGTACCAAAATCACTGCCCAGCCATCCTGAGGTCATCGGGCCAGTCAATTTGGCATTCCTGCATGATTTTTATGGCATGACAAATTGGTGATGGTGACTGCCCAGTTAACCATATGGCAAATGCACAGTGACTTTGAAAGAGTGAGAAACCATCACCAAATGGACATTCTGAAATCAACCCTAACGAGCGATGGAGAGGTACCAGAATCACTGCCAAGCCATCCCGAGTTCATCGGGCCAGTCAATTTGGCATTCCTGCACAAATTTTCAGTGACTTTGCAAAAGTAAGGAACATTTGCAATATGTTTTAACAGTGAGGTACCATCACCAAAAGCGACATTCTGAAATCAACCCAAACGAGCGATGGAGAGGTACCATAATCACTGCCCAGCCATCCCGAGGTCATCGGGCCAGTCAATTTGGCATTCCTGCAAAAATTTTCAGTGACTTTGCAAAAGTAAGGAACATTTGCAATATGTTTTAACAGTGAGGTACCATCACCAAAAGCGACATTCTGAAATCAACCCAAACGAGCGATGGAGAGGTACCAGTATCACTGCCCAGACATCCCTATGTCATCGGGCCAGTCAATTTGGCATTCCTGCATGATTTTTATGGCATGACAAATTGGTGATGGTGACTGCCCAGTTAACCATATGGCAAATGCACAGTGACTTTGCAAAAGTGAGAAAACATGACCAAATGGACATTCTGAAATCAACACAAACAATGGCATGACCATAGTGTCCAGACTGTGCCGAGTCCAACGAGGTGCCCCGCTTGACCGTAGCTCGCTCGGTCTGAGCGCGCGACCATGAGAAAAATAGGCCCAATATGAAGCCTTCACCAGTACGTCATTTGATTTTGGGTGACAGCGGCGGAACCGTTAGGTTTAGAAAGACAATTCAACCACAGGACTGTTCCTAAGGTCCTCCTGATCTGTCCAAGCCTATCCTTGACCGTGTGACATTAACCCTTCACAGTCAAAAGAAGGTGTTTACATAAAAACAGTGTTCATTGACTTCTCTCCCCATAGGAATATATTGGCTGCTCCACTAAATACAACCTGGAGTCTATATGGGTTATGAATGTTGTATGAACCTGTCTTTGGTACCAGTCCATCAGACCACTATAAGGTCTACCTGTGTCGATTCTAAGCTTCCTGGACCAACTGGAAGTGGTTCAAATCGCCCTAAAAGTGTATACCCATACACTGCCTGCAATTTGATGGACATAGTGCATTGAACCCTGTGTAAATCAGTCAGTTTTCATGGTAAAGACTTAAAACTCAGGATTCTCTAATGGAATACCCCAATGAGGATGTATGTTGAGTTACAGCTTCCTGTGCCAACCGGAAGTGCCATAATTGGTGTCTCATGGGCTGTTTGGAGGGGTTAAAAAATCAGATCTTTCCAAAACTTCATATATATGATTAGGCAACCCCCATGAACTGTAAATCAGTCATTTTTCCCATAAAAATTCAAAGGAAAACTAAATCACACAGATACACAACATGGATGGAGGGACGTATCATTGGGGTGCGTAGAGACTGACAGTGCCTCCAATAGTTAGCTTTGAATGATATCAAATTGACTGATGGACGGTGACTTGCAGGTGACTCTTGTCCATTAGCAATATGTTTAAGCGGTGAGGTACCATCACCAAAAAGCGACATTCTGAAATCAACCCAAACGAGCGATGGAGAGGTTCCAGAATCACTGCCCAGCCATCCCGAGTTCATCGGGCCAGTCAATTTGGCATTCCTGCATGATTTTTATGGCATGACAAATTGGTGATGGTGAATGCCCAGTTAACCATATGGCAAATGCACAGTGACTTTGCAAAAGTGAGAAAACATAAACAAATGGACATGATGAAATCAACACCACGAGTGATTGAAAGGAACAACAATCACTGCCCGGCCATCCCGAGTTCATCAGGCCAGTCAATTTTGCATTTCTGAAGGATTTTTGAGCATGTCAAATTTCTTATGACATTTGGCCCCCACAAAACATATGCCTTATGCACAAGCAAAAAAAAAAAAAACATTATGATAATAAAATATGACTAAAGTATGTTGATACAGTTCTTATACTTGTGTAACTGACACAAAATTCGAAAATTTTTCGAAAAACGGTCCAGAAAGCACTTTTTTAGGGTGTGTGAAGTTTTTTTATGAAATTTAATAATTTTTGACTTTTGACTTCTGACTTCCTATGAAATCATATTGCAGATGGAGAAAACACATGCAATATGCGCAAGTAAAAAAAAAAAAAAATTATGATAATAAAATATGACTAAAGTATGTTGATACAGTTCTTATACGTGTGTAACTGACACAAAAATGCGAAAAAATTTCGAAAACGGTCCAGAAAGCACTTTTTTAGGGGTGTGAAGTTTTTTATGAAATTTAAGAATTTTTTGACTTTGACTTCTGAATGAAATCATATTGCAAATGGACAAAACATATGCAATATGCGCAATAAAAAAAATTAAAAAATTATGATAATAAAATTGGACAAAAGTATTTTCATACAGTTCTTATACATGTAATTGTCAAAAAAGCGAAAGAATTTCGAAAAACGGTCCAGAAAGCACTTTTTAAGGGGTGATACGTTTTTTCAAAAAATTCGTTTTTTCAAAATTTGGCTTTTGGATGTTGACTTGGAGTCCAATATCAATATGAAAAACCATGGTGGAGTGCAATCGCCACCTGTTGGATTTTGAAGTGTTACAACTGGCAATACCCATATGGCAATAGAAGTAAACTTTGCATGAATCAACGCCGCTTTGGGTGGTATTGGCCAATGTGTACATGGTTTGTCCTATGCCAATAACTTGCCATTCATTTTTGTCCACTACGGGGTGAA
>NW_027001130.1:0-7872 GCF_036934945.1 Oncorhynchus masou masou
TTCTCTCCTCCCATGATAGACTCTACTAAAAGACTAGTCAGCCAACAGGGCCTAGGAGATCCTGGGGAAACAAGCTCTCATTCTTCATCCTCTCATCTCGGGTCCTCTTCCTCTTCCTACACCCCTCTTCTCTTTCTCTCTCTCTCCATCTCTATTTCCTTTATCTCTCTCCAACCAAACCTGCCCCACATCCGTAGGAGTATCGATTTAGAGCATGGTGTGATTGAGTCTTGGAGGTGTAATGTGGGCCCTTAGGTGTCTGCAAAATAGAGAGCCACATGAATTATGGTCTCACTGACCGGAGTCTGAGACTCCCCTAGACACCACACCCCCAGTAACAACAGTACTGCTACTCCCCTAGACACCACACACCCAGTAACAACAGTACTGTTACTCCCCTAGACACCACACACCCAGTAACAACAGTCCTGCTACTCCCCTAGACACCACACACCCAGTAACAACAGTCCTGCTACTCCCCTAGACACCACACACCCAGTAACAACAGTCCTGCTACTCCCCTAGACACCACACACCCAGTAACAACAGTCCTGCTACTCCCCTAGACACCACACACCCAGTAACAACAGTCCTGCTACTCCCCTAGACACCACACACCCAGTAACAACAGTACTGGTACTCCCCTAGACACCACACACCCAGTAACAACAGTCCTGCTACTCCTCCAGACACCACACCCAGTAACAACAGTCCTGCTACTCCTCCAGACACCACACCCAGTAACAACAGTACTGCTACTCCCCTAGACACCACACACCCAGTAACAACAGTACCGCTACTCCCCTAGACACCACACACCCAGTAACAACAGTCCTGCTACTCCCGTAGACACCACACCCAGTAACAACAGTCCTGCTACTCCCCTAGACACCACACACCCAGTAACAACAGTACTGTTACTCCCCTAGACACCACACACCCAGTAACAACAGTACTGCTACTCCCCTAGACACCACACCCCCAGTAACCACAGTACTGCTACTCCCCTAGACACCACACCCAGTAACAACAGTACTGCTACTCCCCTAGACACCACACACCCAGTAACAACAGTCCTGCTACTCCTAGACACTACACCTCAGTAAATAACAGTCCTGCTACTCCCCTAGACACCACACACCCAGTAACAACAGTACTGTTACCCCCCTAGACACCACACACCCAGTAACAACAGTCCTGCTACTCCCCTAGACACCACACACCCAGTAACAACAGTACTGTTACTCCCCTAGACACCACACCCAGTAACAACAGTACTGCTACTCCCCTAGACACCACACACCCAGTAACAACAGTCCTGCTACTCCCCTAGACACTACACCCAGTAACAGTCCTGCTACTCCTAGACACCACACACCCAGTAACAGTCCTGCTACTCCCCTAGATTCACACCCAGTAACAACAGTCCTGCTACTCCCCTAGAGTTCTCACACCCAGTAACAGTACTGCTACTCCCCTAGACACCACACACAGTAACAACAGTACTGCTACTCCCCTAGACACCACACACCCAGTAACAACAGTACTGCTACCCCCTAGACACCACACACCCAGTAACAACAGTACTGCTACTCCCCTAGACACCACACACCCAGTAACAACAGTCCTGCTACTCCCAGACACCACACACCCAGTAACAACAGTACTGCTACTCCCCTAGACACCACACACCCAGTAACAACAGTACTGCTACTCCCCTAGACACCACACACCCAGTAACAACAGTACTGCTACTCCTCCAGACACCACACCCAGTAACAACAGTACTGCTACTCCCCTAGACACCACACCCAGTAACAACAGTCCTGCTACTCCCCTAGACACCACACACCCAGTAACAACAGTACTGCTACTCCCTAGACACCACACACCCAGTAACAACAGTCCTGCTACTCCCCTAGACACCACACACCCAGTAACAACAGTACTGCTACTCCCCTAGACACCACACACCCAGTAACAACAGTACTGCTACTCCCCTAGACACCACACACCCAGTAACAACAGTACTGCTACTCCCCTAGACACACACACACCCAGTAACAACAGTACTGCTACTCCCCTAGACACCACACACCCAGTAACAACAGTACTGCTACTCCCCTAGACACCACACACCCAACAACAGTCCTGCTACTCCCCTAGACACCACACACCCAGTAACAACAGTCCTGCTACTCCCTAGGACACCACACCCAGTAACAACAGTACTGCTACTCCCCTAGACACCACACCCAGTAACAACAGTACTGCTACTCCCCTAACACCACACCCAGTAACAACAGTACTGCTACTCCCCTAGACACCACACACCCAGTAACAACAGTCCCTGCTACTCCCCTAGACAACACACACCCAGTAACAACAGTACTGCTACTCCCAGACACCACACCCAGTAACAACAGTCCTGCTACTCCCTAGACAAACACACCCAGTAACAACAGTACTGCTACTCCCTAGACACCACACACCCAGTAACAACAGTCCTGCTACTCCCCTAGACACCACACCCAGTAACAACAGTACTGCTACTCCCCTAGACACTACACACCCAGTAACAACAGTACTGGTACTCCCCCTAGACACCACCACCCAGTAACAACAGTACTGCTACTCCCCTAGACACCACACACCCAGTAACAACAGTACTGCTACTCCCCTAGACACCACACCCAGTAACAACAGTCCTGCTACTCCCCTAGACACCACACCCAGTAACAACAGTCCTGCTACTCCCGTAGACACCACACACCCAGTAACAACAGTACTGCTACTCCCTAGACACCACACCCAGTAACAACAGTCCTGCTACTCCCCTAGACACCACACCCAGTAACAACGGTACTGCTACTCCCTAGACACACACCCAGTAACAACAGTACTGCTAATCCCCTAGACACACACACCCAGTAACAACAGTACTGCTACTCCCCCTAGACACCCACACCCAGTAACAACAGTACTGCTACTCCCTAGACACCACACACCCAGTAACAACAGTACTGCTACTCCCCCTAGACACCACACACCCCAAGTAACAACAGTCCTGTTACTCCCCTAGACACACCACACACCCAGTAACAACAGTACTGCTACTCCCCTAGACACCACACACCCAGTAACAACAGTCCTGCTACTCCCCTAGACACCACACACCCAGTAACAACAGTCCTGCTACTCCCCAGACACCACACACCCAGTAACAACAGTACTGCTACTCCCCTAGACACCACACACCCAGTAACAACAGTACTGGTACTCCCCTAGACACCACACACCCAGTAACAACAGTCCTGCTACTCCCCTAGACACCACACCCAGTAACAACAGTCCTGCTACTCCCCTAGACACCACACACCCAGTAACAACAGTACTGCTACTCCCCTAGACACCACACCCAGTAACAACAGTACGGCTACTCCCCTAGACACCACACCCAGTAACAACAGTACTGCTACTCCCCTAGACACCACACCCAGTAACAACAGTACTGCTACTCCCCTAGACACCACACACCCAGTAACAACAGTACTGCTACTCCCCTAGACACCACACACCCAGTAACAACAGTACTGCTACTCCCCTAGACACCACACACCCAGTAACAACAGTCCTGCTACTCCCCTAGACACCACACACCCAGTAACAACAGTCCTGCTACTCCCCTAGACACCACACCCAGTAACAACAGTACTGGTACTCCCCTAGACACCACACCCAGTAACAACAGTACTGGTACTCCCCTAGACACCACACCCAGTAACAGTACGGCTACTCCCCTAGACACCACACACCCAGTAACAACAGTACTGGTACTCCCCTAGACACCACACCCAGTAACAACAGTACTGCTACTCCCCTAGACACCACACCCAGTAACAACAGTACTGCTACTCCCCTAGACACCACACACCCAGTAACAACAGTACTGCTACTCCCCAGACACCACACACCCAGTAACAACAGTACTGCTACTCCCCTAGACACCACACACCCAGTAACAACAGTCCTGCTACTCCCCTAGACACCACACCCAGTAACAACAGTACTGGTACTCCCCTAGACACCACACCCAGTAACAACAGTACTGGTACTCCCCTAGACACCACACCCAGTAACAACAGTACGGCTACTCCCCTAGAAACCACACACCCAGTAACAACAGTACTGGTACTCCCCTAGACACCACACCCAATAACAACAGTACGGCTACTCCCCTAGACACCACACACCCAGTAACAACAGTACTGTTACTCCCCTAGACACCACACACCCAGTAACAACAGTACTGTTACTCCCCTAGACACCACACACCCAGTAACAACAGTACTGCTACTCCCCTAGACACCACACACCCAGTAACAACAGTCCTGCTACTCCCCTAGACACCACACCCAGTAACAACAGTACTGCTACTCCCCTAGACACCACACACCCAGTAACAACAGTACTGCTACTCCTCCAGACACCACACCCAGTAACAACAGTCCTGTTACTCCCCTAGACACCACACCCAGTAACAACAGTCCTGCTACTCCCCTAGACACCACACACCCAGTAACAACAGTCCTGTTACTCCCCTAGACACCACACACCCAGTAACAACAGTACTGCTACTCCCCTAGACACCACACCCAGTAACAACAGTACTGCTACTCCCCTAGACACCACACCCAGTAACAACAGTCCTGCTACTCCCCTAGACACCACACACCCAGTAACAACAGTACTGCTACTCCCCTAGACACCACACCCAGTAACAACAGTACTGCTACTCCCCTAGACACCACACACCCAGTAACAACAGTACTGTACTCCCCCTAGACACCACACCCAGTAACAACAGTACTGCTACTCCTAGACACTACACACCCAGTAACAACTGTACTGCTACTCCCCTCTAGACACCACACACCCAGTAACAACAGTACTGCTACTCCCCAGACACCACACACCCAGTAACAACAGTCCTGCTACTCCCCTAGACACCACACACCAGTAACAACAGTACTGCTACTCCCCTAGACACCACACCCAGTAACAACAGTACTGCTACTCCCCTAGACACCACACACCCAGTAACAACAGTACTGCTACTCCCCAGACACCACACCCAGTAACAACAGTACTGCTACTCCCCTAGACACCACACACCCAGTAACAACAGTCCTGCTACTCCCCAGACACCACACACCCAGTAACAACAGTACTGCTACTCCCCTAGACACCACACACACCCAGCAACAACAGTACTGCTACTCCCCAGACACCACACACCCAGTAACAACAGACACTAGACACCACACACCCAGTAACAACAGTCCTGCTACTCCCTAGACACCACACCTGGTAACAACAGTCCTGCTACTCCCCTAGACACCACAAATAACCCAGTAACAACAGTACTCGGTTACTCCCCTAGACACCACACACCCAGTAACAACAGTACTGCTACTCCCCTAGACACCACACACCCAGTAACAACAGTACTGCTACTCCCCTAGACACCACACACCCAGTAACAACAGTACTGCTACTCCCCTAGACACCACACACCCAGTAACAACAGTACTGCTACTCCCCTAGACACCACACACCCAGTAACAACAGTACCGCTACTCCCCTAGACACCACACACCCAGTAACAACAGTACTGCTATTCCCCTAGACACCACACACCCAGTAACAACAGTACTGCTACTCCCCTAGACACCACACACCCAGTAACAACAGTACTGCTACTCCCCTAGACACCACACACCCAGTAACAACAGTACCGCTACTCCCCTAGACACCACACCCAGTAACAACAGTCCTGCTACTCCCCTAGACACCACACCCAGTAACAACAGTACTGCTACTCCCCTAGACACCACACACCCAGTAACAACAGTCCTGCTACTCCCCTAGACACCACACCCAGTAACAACAGTACTGCTACTCCCCTAGACACCACACACCCAGTAACAACAGTACGGCTACTCCCCTAGACACCACACACCCAGTAACAACAGTCCTGCTACTCCCCTAGACACCACACACCCAGTAACAACAGTACTGCTACTCCCCTAGACACCACACACCCAGTAACAACAGTACTGCTACTCCCCTAGACACCACACACCCAGTAACAACAGTACTGCTACTCCCCTAGACACCACACACCCAGTAACAACAGTACTGCTACTCCCCTAGACACCACACACCCAGTAACAACAGTCCTGCTACTCCCCTAGACACCACACACCCAGTAACAACAGTACTGCTACTCCCCTAGACACCACACACCCAGTAACAACAGTCCTGCTACTCCCCTAGACACCACACACCCAGTAACAACAGTCCTGCTACTCCCCTAGACACCACACCCAGTAACAACAGTACTGCTACTCCCCTAGACACCACACACCCAGTAACAACAGTCCTGCTACTCCCCTAGACACCACACACCCAGTAACAACAGTCCTGCTACTCCCCTAGACACCACACACCCAGTAACAACAGTACTGCTACTCCCCTAGACACCACACCCAGTAACAACAGTACTGCTACTCCCCTAGACACCACACACCCAGTAACAACAGTACTGCTACTCCTCCAGACACCACACCCAGTAACAACAGTACTGCTACTCCCCTAGACACCACACACCCAGTAACAACAGTACTGTTACTCCCCTAGACACCACACACCCAGTAACAACAGTACTGCTACTCCCCCTAGACACCACACCCAGTAACAACAGTACTGCTACTCCCTAGACACCACACACCCAGTAACAACAGTACTGCTACTCCCCTAGACACCACACCCAGTAACAACAGTACTGCTACTCCCCTAGACACCACACACCCAGTAACAACAGTACTGCTACTCCCCTAGACACCACACACCCAGTAACAACAGTACTGCTACTCCCCTAGACACCACACCCAGTAACAACAGTACTGCTACTCCCCTAGACACCACACACCCAGTAACAACAGTACTGCTACTCCCCTAGACACCACACACCCAGTAACAACAGTACTGCTACTCCCCTAGACACCACACACCCAGTAACAACAGTACTGCTACTCCCCTAGACACCACACCCAGTAACAACAGTACTGCTACTCCTCCAGACACCACACCCAGTAACAACAGTACTGCTACTCCCCTAGACACCACACACCCAGTAACAACAGTACTGCTACTCCCCTAGACACCACACACCCAGTAACAACAGTACTGCTACTCCCCTAGACACCACACACCCAGTAACAACAGTACCGCTACTCCCCTAGACACCACACACCCAGTAACAACAGTACTGCTACTCCCCTAGACACCACACACCCAGTAACAACAGTACTGCTACTCCCCTAGACACCACACCCAGTAACAACAGTACTGCTACTCCCCTAGACACCACACACCCAGTAACAACAGTCCTGCTACTCCCCTAGACACCACACACCCAGTAACAACAGTCCTGCTACTCCCCTAGACACCACACACCCAGTAACAACAGTCCTGCTACTCCCCTAGACACCACACACCCAGTAACAACAGTACCGCTACTCCCCTAGACACCACACACCCAGTAACAACAGTCCTGCTACTCCCCTAGACACTACACCCAGTAACAACAGTACTGCTACTCCCCTAGACACTACACCCAGTAACAACAGTCCTGCTACTCCCCTAGACACCACACACCCAGTAACAACAGTCCTGCTACTCCCCTAGACACCACACACCCAGTAACAACAGTACTGCTACTCCCCTAGACACCACACACCCAGTAACAACAGTCCTGCTACTCCTCCAGACACCACACCCAGTAACAACAGTACTGCTACTCCCCTG
>NW_027001131.1:0-7870 GCF_036934945.1 Oncorhynchus masou masou
ATTTACATTACATTTAAGTCATTTAGCAGACGCTCTTATCCAGAGCGACTTACAAATTGGTGAATTCACCTTCTGACATCAGTGGAACAGCCACTTTACAATAGTGCATCTAAATCATTTAAGGGGGGGTGAGAAGGATTGCTTTATCCTATCCTAGGTATTCCTTGAAGAGGTGGGGTTTCAGGTGTCTCCGGAAGGTGGTGATTGACTCCGCTGTCCTGGCGTCGTGAGGGAGTTTGTTCCACCATTGGGGGGCCAGAGCAGCGAACAGTTTTGACTGGGCTGAGCGGGAACTGTACTTCCTCAGTGGTAGGGAGGCGAGCAGGCCAGAGGTGGATGAACGCAGTGCCCTTGTTTGGGTGTAGGGCCTGATCAGAGCCTGGAGGTACTGCGGTGCCGTTCCCCTCACAGCTCCGTAGGCAAGCACCATGGTCTTGTAGCGGATGCGAGCTTCAACTGGAAGCCAGTGGAGAGAGCGGAGGAGCGGGGTGACGTGAGAGTGTGAGGCAGGGGCGTACTTCATGGATGTTGTAGAGCATGAACCTACAGGAACGGGCCACCGCCTGATGTTAGTTGAGAATGACAGGGTGTTGTCCAGGATCACGCCAAGGTTCTTAGCGCTCTGGGAGGAGGAAACAATGGAGTTGTCAACCGTGATGGCGAGATCATGGAACGGGCAGTCCTTCCCCGGGAGGAAGAGCAGCTCCGTCTTGCCGAGGTTCAGCTTGAGGTGGTGATCCGTCATCCACACTGATATGTCTGCCAGACATGCAGAGATGCGATTCGCCACCTGGTCATCAGAAGGGGGAAAGGAGAAGATTAATTGTGTGTCGTCTGCATAGCAATGATAGGAGAGACCATGTGAGGTTATGACAGAGCCAAGTGACTTGGTGTATAGCGAGAATAGGAGAGGGCCCAGAACAGAGCCCTGGGGGACACCAGTGGTGAGAGCGCGTGGCGAGGAGACAGATTCTCGCCACGCCACCCTGGTAGGAGCGACCTGTCAGGTAGGACGCAATCCAAGCGTGGGCCGCACCGGGAGATGCCCAACTCGAGAGGGTGGAGGAGGATCTGATGGTTCACAGTGTCGAAGGCAGCCGATAGGTCTAGAAGGATGAGAGCAGAGGAGAGAGTTGGCTTTAGCAGCGGAGCGCTCCGTGATACAGAGAAGAGCAGTCTCAGTTGAATGACTAGTCTTGAAACCTGACTGATTTGGATCAAGAAGGTCATTCTGAGAGAGATAGCGGGAGAGCTGGCCAGGACGGCACGTTCAAGAGTTTTGGAGAGAAAAGAAAGAAGGGATACTGGTCTGTAGTTGTTGACATCGGAGGGATGGAGTGTAGGTTTTTTCAGAAGGGGTGCAACTCTCGCTCTCTTGAAGACGGAAGGGACGTAGCCAGCGGTCAGGGATGAGTTGATGAGCGAGGTGAGGTAAGGGAGAAGGTCTCGGAAATGGTCTGGAGAAGAGAGGAGGGGATAGGGTCAAGCGGGCAGGTTGTTGGGCGGCCGGCCGTCACAAGAAGCGAGATTTCATCTGGAGAGAGAGGGGAGAAAGAGGTCAGAGCACAGGGTAGGGCAGTGTGAGCAGAACCAGCGGTGTCGTTTGACTTAGCAAACGAGGATGGGATGTCGTCGACCTTCTTTTCAAAATGGTTGACGAAGTCATCTGCAGAGAGGGAGGAGGGGGGGGAGGATTCAGGAGGGAGGAGAAGGTGGCAAAGAGCTTCCTAGGTTAGAGGCAGATGCTTGGAATTTAGAGTGGAAGAAAGTGGCTTTAGCAGCAGAGACAGAGGAGGAAAATGTAGAGAGGAGGGAGTGAAAGGATGCCAGGTCCGCAGGGAGGCGAGTTTTCCTCCATTTCCGCTTTTCCTGCTGTGCTCTCTCTGTGGTACTCTCCTGCCAATGTTAGGCTCAAGAGTTTTCCTGCTGTGCTCTCTCTGTGGTACTCTCCTGCCAATGTTAGGCCAAGAGTTTTCCTGCTGTGCTCTCCCTGTGGTACTCTCCTGCCAATGTTAGGCTCACGAGTTTTCCTGCTGTGCTCTCCTGTGGTACTCTCCCTGCCAATGTTAGGCTCAGAGTTTTCACACCTCTCACTTCCCAGTTCAGTGCTAATGGATCAGGTCAGTTTCTATCCTAGCTTAAGCTTTATATAACAAAATTACCTAGATATGATTGTCTTTTACTTTTGGCCTAATAGGTTCAGACTGAACGTTACTCACTCAGTTTAGTGTTGGATGGTATTTCCAGGTTCCGCTGTGTTTCTTCAGCAGGTTTTGGTTTTGTTAGATGTTTTTTCTTGATAGTCCTTAGTAGAAATAGTCCATTCAGGTCATTTTATCCAAAAAAAATCCCTCTCTGTCCCTATTTATCTCTCTTACTCTCTCTCCCCTCCACCCTCTATCTTACTCTCTCTCCCCTTCCTCCATCTCTCTGTGCCTATTTATCTCTCTCTCTCCCCATCCTCTCTCTCTCTCCCTCCTCCCCCTCTATCTTACTCTCTCCTCCCCCTCCATCTTACTCTCTATCTCCCCTCCCCCTCCCTCTCTCCCCCTCCTCCCTCTATCTTACTCTCTCTCCCCCTCCCTCATCTCTCTGTGCCTATTTATCTCTCTCCCCCCCTCGTCCTTCTCTCTCTCTCCCCTCCTCCCTCTATATTACTCTCTCTTCACCTCCTCTCTCTCTCTCTCTCTCTCTCTCTCTCTCTCTCCCCATCCTCTCTCTCCCTCCTCCCTCTATCTTACTCTCTCACCCTCCATCTTACTCTCTATCTCCCTCCCTCCTCCCCCTCATCCCTCTATCTTACTCTCCGCCCCTTCTCTCCTCAATCTTACTCTCTCTTCCCTCCCTCCCTCTCTCTTCTCTCTTACACCCTCTCCGCTCCTCCATCTATCTTATTCTCTCTCTCCCCTTCTCCCTCAATTGTACTCTCTTTCTCCCCTCTGCCCTCTCTTCCCCTCTCTCTTACTCTCTCCCCTACTCCCTCTATCTTACTCTCTCTCCCCTCCCCCTCTCGCTTACTCTCTCTCTCTCCCTCCCTTCTCCCCTATATCTTGTTCTATTTCTCCACCTCTTCCCTCTCTCCCCTTCTCACTCTCCCTCTCCCCCTCATCCCCTCTCTGTCCCTATTTATCACTTACTCTCCCTCTCCCCTTCCTCCCTCTCCCCCTCTCTCCCCCTCCATCTTACTCTCTCTCCCATCCTCCCTCTATCTTACACTCTCCCCTCCTCCCTCTCGAAGCACTCTCTCTCTCCCCCTTCTCCCTCTCTTTCTCTACCTCCTCCCTCTCTCCCCCTCTATCTTACTCTCTCCCCTTCTACCTCTCTCTCTCTCCCTCCCTCTGTCCCTATTTATCTCTCTTAATCTCTCCCCGCCCCATCTCTCTATCTGTCTCTCTCTACCCCCTCTCTCTCCCCCTCTCTGTCTCTATTTTTCTCTGCCCCCACCCCCTCCCTCTCTGTGTAGTTCCTCTGATTGGTGCTTCTGGCATGACAGCATTGAAGAGGGAATATATCTCATTTGTGCGATTATCAAATTTATGTTCATATTTTTTACCCATTAAGATTAAAGACTGTTCTTAATTAAATAAGATGATCTCAAAGTGTGTGTATGTGTGTCTGACTTATAATTATCATTATTAATATGGTAGGTCTTAAGATCATGTTGATAGGCTGTATACTACACACATAATCTCACTTGTGGTCTTCATGACAGCCTTACATAACTGTAACAAATGGAAACTTGTTCCATGTTCCATGTTCAATGTTTCTTGTTTCACCTTCCATGTTCCATGTTTCTTGTTCCACATTCCATGTTTCTCGTGCCACCTTCCATGGACTTCAGGTAACAGCAGAGGAGCACCCCTATCCACATCGACGAGACAGCAGTAGAAGGTGGAACGTTTTAAGGTCCTTGGCGTACACATCACGGACAAACTGAACTGGTCCACCAACACAGACAGTGTGGTGAAGAAGGCACAACAGCGCCTCTTCAACTTCAGGAGGATGAAGAAATGTGTCTTGTCACCTAAAACCCTCACAACATTTTACAGATGCACAATTGAGAGCATCCTGTCGGCTGTATCACCACCTGGTATGGCAACTGCACCGCCCACAACCGCTAGGCTCTCCAGAGGGGTGTGCAGTCTGCACACAGCATAACCAGGGGTAAACTACCTGCCCCCCAAGCGATGTTACAGGAAAGCTAAAAAGATCATCAAGGACAACAACCACCCGAGCCACTGCCTGTTTACCCCGTTACCATCCAGAAGGCAAAGTCAGTACAGGTCCATCAAAGCTAGGACCGAGAGACTGAAAAACAGCTTCTATCTCAAGGCCATCAGACTGTTAATCAGCCATCACTAACACAGAGAGGCTGCTGGCTACATACAGACTTGAAATCACTGGTCACTTTGAGAAATGGATCACCCGTCACTTTAATAATGTTTACATATCTTACATTACTCATTTAATATGTATATACTGTATTTTATACCATCTATTGCATCTTGCCTATGCCTCTCTGTCATTGCTCCTCCATATATTTATATGTACTGTATATATTCTTATTCCATTCCTTTACTCAGATGTGTGTATTAGGTAGTTGTTGTGGAATTGTTATATTACTTGGTAGATTTTGCTGCACTGTCGGAACTAGAAAAACAAGCATTTCACTACACTCGCAATAATATCTGCTAACCATGTGTATGTGACCAATAACATCTGCTAACCACGTGTATATGACCAATAAAATCTGCTAAACATGTGTAGGTGACCAATAACCTCTGCTAACCATGTGTATATGACCAATAACATCTGCTAACCATGTGGATGTGACCAATAACATCTGCTAACCATGTGCATGTGACCAATAACATCTGCTAACCATGTGTATGTGACCAATAACATCTGCTAACCATGTGTATGTGACCAATAACATCTGCTAACCATGTGTATGTGACCAATAACATCTGCTAACCATGTGTATGTGACCAATAACATCTGCTAACCATGTGTATGTGACCAATAACATCTGCTAACCACGTGTATGTGACCAATAACATCTGCTAACCATGTGTATGTGACCAATAACATCTGCTAACCATGTGTATGTGACCAATAACATCTGCTAACATTTACATTTAAGTCATTTAGCAGACGCTCTTATCCAGAGCGACTTACAAATTGGTGAATTCACCTTCTGACATCCAGTGGAACAGCCACTTTACAATAGTGCATCTAAATCATTAAGGGGGGGTGGTGAGAAGGATTACTTTTATCCTATCCTAGGTATTCCTTGAAGAGGTGGGGTTTCAGGTGTCTCCGGAAGGTGGTGATTGACTCCGCTGTCCTGGCGTCGTGAGGGAGTTTGTTCCACCATTGGGGGGCCAGAGCAGCGAACAGTTTTGACTGGGCTGAGCGGGAACTGCACTTCCTCAATGGTAGGGAGGCGAGCAGGCCAGAGGTGGATGAACGCAGTGCCCTTGCTTGGGTGTAGGGCCTGATCAGAGCCTGGAGGTACTGCGGTGCCGTTCCCCTCACAGCTCCGTAGGCAAGCACCATGGTCTTGTAGCGGATGCGAGCTTCAACTGGAAGCCAGTGGAGAGCGGAGGAGCGGGGTGACGTGAGGAGAACTTGGGAAGGTTGAACACCAGACGGGCTGCGGCGTTCTGGATGAGTTGTAGGGGTTTAATGGCACAGGCAGGGAGCCCAGCCAACAGCGAGTTGCAGTAATCCAGACGGGAGATGACAAGTGCCTGGATTAGGACCTGCGCTGCTTCCTGTGTGAGGCAGGGTCGTACTCTGCGGATGTTGTAGAGCATGAACCTACAGGAACGGGCCACCGCCATGATGTTGGTTGAGAACGACAGGGTGTTGTCCAGGATCACGCCAAGGTTCTTAGCGCTCTGGGAGGAGGACACAATGGAGTTGTCAACCGTGATGGCGAGATCATGGAACGGGCAGTCCTTCCCCGGGAGGAAGAGCAGCTCCGTCTTGCCGAGGTTCAGCTTGAGGTGGTGATCCGTCATCCACACTGATATGTCTGCCAGACATGCAGAGATGCGGTCGCCACCTGGTCATCAGAAGGGGGAAAGGAGAAGATTAATTGTGTGTCGTCTGCATAGCAATGATAGGAGAGACCATGTGAGGTTATGACAGAGCCAAGTGACTTGGTGTATAGCGAGAATAGGAGAGGGCCTAGAACAAGCCCTGGGGACACCAGTGGTGAGAGCGCGTGGCGAGGAGACAGATTCTCGCCACGCCACCTGGTAGGAGCGACCTGTCAGGTAGGACGCAATCACGCGTGGGCCGCGCGGAGATGCCCAACTCGGAGAGGGTGGAGAGGAGGATCTGATGGTTCACAGTATCGAAGGCAGCCGATAGGTCTAGAAGGATGAGAGCAGAGGAGAGAGAGTTAGCTTTAGCAGTGCGGAGCGCCTCCGTGATGCAGAGAAGAGCAGTCTCAGTTGAATGACTAGTCTTGAAACCTGACTGATTTGGATCAAGAAGGTCATTCTGAGAGATATAGCGGGAGAGCTGTCCAAGGACGGCACGTTCAAGAGTTTTGGAGAGAAAAGAAAGAAGGGATACTGGTCTGTAGTTGTTGACATCGGAGGGATCGAGTGTAGGTTTTTTCAGAAGGGGTGCAACTCTCGCTCTCTTGAAGACGGAAGGGACGTAGCCAGCGGTCAGGGATGAGTTGATGAGCGAGGTGAGGTAAGGGAGAAGGTCCCCGGAAATGGTCTGGAGAAGAGAGGAGGGGATAGGGTCGAGCGGGCAGGTTGTTGGGCGGCCGGCCGTCACAAGAAGCGAGATTTCATCTGGAGAGAGGGGAGAAAGAGGTCAGAGCACAGGGTAGGGCAGTGTGAGCAGAACCAGCGGTGTCGTTTGACTTAGCAAACGAGGATCGGATGTCGTCGACCTTCTTTTCAAAATGGTTGACGAAGTCATCTGCAGAGAGGGAGGAGGGGGGAGGGGGAGGATTCAGGAGGGAGGAGAAGGTGGCAAAGAGCTTCCTAGGGTTAGAGGCAGATGCTTGGAATTTAGAGTGGAAGAAAGTGGCTTTAGCAGCAGAGACAGAGGAGGAAAATGTAGAGAGGAGGGAGTGAAAGGATGCCAGGTCCGCAGGGAGCGAGTTTTCCTCCATTTCCGCTCGGCTGCCCGGAGCTCTGTTCTGTGAGCTCGCAATGAGTCATCGAGCCACGGAGCGGGGGAGGGAGGACCGAGCCAGCCTGGAGGATAGGGGACATAGAGAGTCAAAGGATGCAGAAAGGGAAGAGAGGAGGGTTGAGGAGGCAGAATCAGGAGAAAGGTTGGAGAAGGTATGAGCAGAGGGAAGAGATGATAGGATGGAAGAGGAAAGAGTAGCGGGGGAGAGAGAGCGAAGGTTGGGACGGCGCGATACCATCCGAGTAGGGGCAGTGTGGGAAGTGTTGGATGAGAGCGAGAGGGAAAAGGATACAAGGTAGTGGTCGGAGACTTGGAGGGGAGTTGCAGTGAGGTTAGTGGAAGAACAGCATCTAGTAAAGGGGAAGGTGAGAGGGTGAGGTCAAAAGAGGAGAGGAGTGGAAAGAAGGAGGCAGAGGAATGAGTCAAAGGTAGACGGGGGAGGTTAAAGTCACCCAGGACTGTGAGAGGTGAGCCGTCCTCAGGAAAGGAGCTTATCAAGGCATCAAGCTCATTGATGAACTCTCCGAGGAACCCGAGGGCGATAAATGATAAGGGATAAGCTTGAAAGGGCTGGTAACTGTGACAGCATGGAATTCAAAAGGAGGCGATAGATAGATGGGTAAGGGGAGAGAGAGAGAATGACCACTTGGGAGAGATGAGGATCCCGGTGCCACCACCCCGCTAACCATGTGTATGTGACCAA
>NW_027001132.1:0-7870 GCF_036934945.1 Oncorhynchus masou masou
AGGAATATACCCAGTGGAGGAGAACAAGAGACAAACAGACTGAGGACATATACCCAGTGGAGGAGAACAAGAGACAGACAGACTGAGGAATATACCCAGTGGAGGAGAACAAGAGACAGACAGACAGACGGACATATACCCAGATGGAGGAGAACAGAGAGACAGACAGACAGGAATATACCCAGTGGAGGAGAACAAGAGACAGACAGACTGAGGAATATACCCAGTGGAGGAGAACAAGAGACAGACAGACTGAGGAATATACCCAGTGGAGGAGAACAAGAGACAGACAGACTGAGGAATATACCCAGTGGAGGAGAACAAGAGACAGACAGACTGAGGAATATACCCAGTGGAGGAGAACAAGAGACAGACAGACTGAGGAATATACCCAGTGGAGGAGAACAAGAGACAGACAGACTGAGGAATATACCCAGTGGAGGAGAACAAGAGACAGACAGACTGAGGAATATACCCAGTGGAGGAGAACAAGAGACAGACAGACTGAGGAATATACCCAGGGAGGAGGAGAACAAGAGACAGACAGACTGAGGAATATACCCAGTGGAGGAGAACAAGAGACAGACAGACTGAGGAATATACCCAGTGGAGGAGAACAAGAGACAGACAGACTGAGGAATATACCCAGTGGAGGAGAACAAGAGACAGACAGACTGAGGAATATACCCAGTGGAGGAGAACAAGAGACAGACAGACTGAGGAATATACCCAGTGGAGGAGAACAAGAGACAGACAGACAGGAATATACCCAGTGGAGGAGAACAAGAGACAGACAGACAGGAATATACCCAGTGGAGGAGAACAAGAGACAGACAGACTGAGGAATATACCCAGTGGAGGAGAACAAGAGACAGACAGACAGGAATATACCCAGTGGAGGAGAACAAGAGACAGACAGACAGGAATATACCCAGTGGAGGAGAACAAGAGACAGACAGACTGAGGAATATACCCAGTGGAGGAGAACAAGAGACAGTGGAAGGCAAAGACAGACTGAGGAATATACCCAGTGGAGGAGAACAAGAGACAGACAGACAGGAATATACCCAGTGGAGGAGAACAAGAGACAGACAGACAGGAATATACCCAGTGGAGGAGAACAAGAGACAGACAGACTGAGGAATATACCCAGTGGAGGAGAACAAGAGACAGACAGACTGAGGAATATACCCAGTGGAGGAGAACAAGAGACAGACAGACAGGAATATACCCAGTGGAGGAGAACAAGAGACAGACAGACTGAGGAATATACCCAGTGGAGGAGAACAAGAGACAGACAGACTGAGGAATATACCCAGTGGAGGAGAACAAGAGACAGACAGAGGAATATACCCAGACAAGACAGACTAAGGAATATACCCAGTGGAGGGAGAACAAGAGACAGACAGACTGAGGAATATACCCAGTGGAGGAGGAGACAGACAAGAGGAATATACCCAGTGGAGGAGAACAGACAGACAGACAGGAATATACCCAGTGGAGGAGAACAAGAGACAGACAGACTGAGGAATATACCCAGTGGAGGAGAACAAGAGACAGTGGAGGAGAACAAAGACAGACAGACAGGAATATACCCAGTGGAGGAGAACAAGAGACAGACAGACTGAGGAATATACCCAGTGGAGGAGAACAAGAGACAGACAGACTGAGGAATATACCCAGTGGAGGAGAACAAGAGACAGACAGACTGAGATATACAGTGGAGGAGACTGAGGAATATACCCAGTGGAGGAGAACAAGAGACAGACAGACTGAGGAATATACCCAGTGGAGGAGAACAAGAGACAGACAGACTGAGGAATATACCCAGTGGAGGAGAGCAAAGAGACAGACAATATACCCAGTGGAGGAGAACAAGAGACAGACAGACAGGAATATACCCAGTGGAGGAGAACAAGAGACAGACAGACTGAGGAATATACCCAGTGGAGGAGAACAAGAGACAGACAGACTGAGGAATATACCCAGTGGAGGAGAACAAGAGACAGACAGACTAAGGAATATACCCAGTGGAGGAGAACAAGAGACAGACAGACTGAGGAATATACCCAGTGGAGGAGAACAAGAGACAGACAGACTGAGGAATATACCCAGTGGAGGAGAACAAGAGACAGACAGACAGGAATATACCCAGTGGAGGAGAACAAGAGACAGACAGACTGAGGAATATACCCAGTGGAGGAGAACAAGAGACAGACAGAATGAGGAATATACCCAGTGGAGGAGAACAAGAGACAGACAGACTGAGGAATATACCCAGTGGAGGAGAACAAGAGACAGACAGACTGAGGAATATACATATACATATACAATGAAATATATATATATATATATTTCATTGCTTCATGAGAAAATTTACTTTCACAACACACAGCACATTCCCAGCTAATACCAACAGGCTAATCACTAGAAATAGACTTTGATTTTGGATGTTTGAAAAGGTCCTGAGAACGCTGATATATGCCTTTCTCGGCAACAAAAAAGTGTAATACTATTGCCCGGTACTGGCACGAACTCAAGACGCTCGGAGGCAAAGAGTGCCTCTCAGACTGAAGCATGCTGCTCTGACCACTGCACCAGGGCAGATAATGCTATATCAAGCCATGAGACTTTATGATACTTGATAGAAACAGTGATTTAATGATTTAGTTTTAAGCCTTCCTCAAACCATTGCCCTTACCTTAACCACTTGGATTTAATACCTAAATGTAACACTTTGAATTAACCATGTACCGAAACGGAATGAATGCATAGATAATAGACGTTCAACCATAATACGTTGAAGTTCTAGGTGAAACTATTAGATCTTGTTGAATACTAAAGGCTTCTGGAGGAATAAAGGATTTATATTTATATAGTTGCTGAGACAAATGACAAATGGCAACGATTACTAGAAACAATCTGTCAACAACAGGCTTCAAAACGGAAGGTGGGGGCATCCTACAAAATATATTATATTCAATAGGAACAACATTTAAAACATCTCCATTCATGAAAAGGTTATATATGTTCATATTATGTTATAAAAAAGTATGTAAAATCACCTCATCAATTAAACAGAGACATCAAATAACATACAGTAGACACTTGCATACATGGCTTACATGTTTACATGCTCATAGACTACATTCTTATAAGGAACAAGATCCGGAATCAAAAGCTAGGTGGGAATTCTGGGATTTATGGGTCAGAAGAAGTGATTTATCAGGAAGAGATGGGGGTTCTGGGATTCATGGGTCAGAAGAAGGGATTTATCAGGAAGAGAGCAAGGTTATGGATGGTCGTTACTACCAGAGTCTCAAAGTCTCTTGACCAATCAGATGAGGGAAGTGATGACTCGTATGTTGACCGGCTTGCAGGGCCAGACGAGAGACAATTGATCTACTGATCCATCAATGAAATGGTTATTTATTAGATATAGTAAAACCAACCGTTGGAAATCGCAAAGTGCAAATCGGATCTCTTATTCAAACTCAGCTTGCAGGTTTATCATGATATTTGCACTCAGAGTTACTGGTCTTAACTGAAAAACAATCATTACAGTGTAATGGAAAATTCACCATCAATCCAAACCCTGTACAGGGGAAACTTACCACCTAACCCCACTCTATACAGGGGAACTTACCACCCTAACCCCACCTATACAGGAAACTTACCACCTTAACCCCACTCTATACAGGGGAACTTACGACCCCTAACCCCACCCTATACAGGAAACTTACCACCCTAACCCCACTCTATACAGGGAAACTCACCACCTAACCCCACTCTATACAGGGAACTCACACCTAACCCCACCCTATACAGGGAAACTCACTACCTAACACCACCCTATACAGGAAACTCACTACCTAACACCACCCTATACAGGGAACTCACCACCTAACCCCCCTCTATACAGGGGAAACTCACCACCTAACCCCCCTCTATACAGGGGAACTCACCAACTAACCCCACCCTATACAGGGGAAACTCACCACCTAACCCCACCCTATACATGGAAACTTACCACCCTAACCCCACTCTATACAGGGAAACTCACCACCTAACCCCACCCTATACACAGGGAAACTCACCATCTAACCCCCCTATACAGGGAAACTCACCCACCTAACCCCACCCTATACAGGGAAACTCACCACCTAACCCCCACCCTATACAGGGGGAACTCACCACCTAACCCCACCCTATACAGGGAACTTACCACCTAACCCCACCCCATACAGGGAAACTAACCACTTAACCCCCTCTATACAGGGGAAACCCCACCTAACCCCACAACACCTATACAGGAAACCTAACCCCACTCTAATACAGAGGAAACTCACCACCTAACCCCACTCTATACAGGGAAACACACCACCTAACCCCACCCTATACAGGAAACTCACCACCTAACCCCACCCTATACAGGGGAAACATACCACCTAACCCCACTAACCCCACCCTATACAGGGAAACTCACCACCTAACCCCACTCTATACAGGGAACTTACCACCCTAACCCCACCCTATACACATACCACCTAACCCCACTCTATAAAGGGGTACAGGAAACTCACCACCTAACCCCACTCTATACAGGGGTAAACACAGTACCTAACCCCACCCCTATACAGGGAAACTCACTCCACCTAAACCCACTCTATACAGGGAACTCACCACCTAACCCCACCCTATACAGGGAAACTCACTCACCTAAATCCACTCTATACAGGGGAACTCACCACCTAACCCCACCCTATACAGGGAAACTTACCACCCTAACCCCACTATGCATACAGGGAACTCACCACCTAACCCCACCCTATACAGGGAAACTCACCACCTAACACCACCCTATAAAGGGAAACTCACCACCTAACCCCCACTATATTAAGGGGAAACTCACCACCTAACCCCATCCTATACAGGGACTCACCACCTAAACCCTCCGGAAACTCACCACCTAACCCCACCCTATACAGGGGAAACTCACCACCTAACTCACCATAACCCCATATACAGGGGAAACTCACCACCTAACCCCACCCTATACAGGAAAACTCACTACCTAACCCCCACCCTATACAGAGGAAACTCACCACCTAACCCCACCCTATACAGGAAACTTACCATAACCCCACCCTATACAGGGAAACTCACCACCTAACCCCACCTATACATGGAACTGCCACCTACTATACAGGAAACTCCTAACCCCACTCTATACAGGGGGGCTCACCACCTAACCCCACCCTATACAGAGGAAACTCACCACCTAACCCCACCCTATACAGGGGAATCTCACTACCTAACCCCACTCTATACATAAGAAAATCACCACCCTAATCCCACTTATACAGGGGAAACACACTACCTAACCACACCCTATACAGGGGAAACTCACCATCCTAACCTCACTATAAAACAGGGGAAACATACTACCTAACCCCCCTATACAGGGGAAACTCACCACCTAACCCCACTCTATACAGAGGAAACTCACCACCCCTAACCTCACTATATACAGGGAAACACATCACCAACCCCACTCTATACAGGGGGAAACTCACCACCTAACCTCCACTCTATACAGGGGAAACATACCACCTAACCCCACTCTATACAGGGAAACTCACCACCTAACCCCCCCTCTATACAGGGGAACTCACCACCTAACCCCACCCTATACAGGGAAACTCACCACCTAACCCCCCTCTATACAGGGGAACTCACCACCTAACCCCACTATATACAGGGGAACTCACCACCTAACCCCACTATATACAGGGAAACTTACCACCCTAACCCCACTCTATACAGGGAAACTCACCACCTAACCCCACCCTATACAGGGAAACTCACCACCTAACCCCACCCTATACAGGGAAACTCACCACCTAACCCCACTCTATACAGGGAACTCACCACCTAACCCCACCCTATACAGGGAAACTCACCACCTAACCCCACCCTATACAGGGGAACTCACCACCTAACCCCAAACTGTACAGGGGAAACTCACCACCTAACCCCACCCTATACAGGGAAACTTACCACCCTAACCCCACTCTATACAGGGGAACTCACCACCTAACCCCACCCTATACAGGGAAACTTACCACCTAACCCCATCCTATACAGGGGAAACTCACCACCTAACCCCACCCTATACAGGGGAAACTCACCACCTAACCCCACGCTATATACAGAGGAAACTCACCACCTAACCCCACTCTATTAAGGGGAAACTCACCAACTAACCCCATCCCCATAGCAGGGGAAACTCACCACTTAACCCCACCACATACAGGGAAACTCACCACCTAACCCCACCCTATACAGGGAAACTCAGTACCTAACCCCACACTATACAGAGGAAACTCACCACCTAACCCCACCCTATAAGGGGAAACTTACCACCTAACCCCACTTCTATACAGGGAAACTCACCACCTAACCCCACCCTATACAGAGGAAACTCACCACCTAACCCCACCCTATACAGGGGAATCTCACTACCTAACCCCACTCTATACATAAGAAAATCACCACCCTAATCCCACTCCATACAGGAAACACACTACCTAACCCCACCCTATACAGGGGAAACTCACCATCCTAACCTCACTATATACAGGGAAACATACCACCTAACCCCCCTATACAGGGGAAACTCAACACCTAACCCCACTCTATACAGAGGAAACTCACCACCCTAACCTCACTATATACAGGGAAACACATCACCTAACCCCACCCTATACAGGGGAAACTCACCACCTAACTCCACTCTATACAGGGGAAACATACCACCTAACCCCACTCTATACAGGGAAACTCACCACCTAACCCCACTCTATACAGGGTAAACTCACTACCTAACCCCACTCTATAAAGGGGTAACTCACCACCTAACCCCACTCTATACAGGGTAAACACAGTACCTAACCCCACCCTATACAGGGGAAACTCACCACCTAAACCCACTCTATACAGGGGAACTCACCACCTAACCCCACCCTATACAGGGAAACTCACCACCTAAATCCACTCTATACAGGGGAACTCACCACCTAACCCCACCCTATACAGGGAAACTTACCACCCTAACCCCACTATATACAGGGGAACTCACCACCTAACCCCACCCTATACAGGGAAACTCACCACCTAACACCACCCTATAAGGGGAAACTCACCACCTAACCCCACTATATTAAGGGGAAACTCACCACCTAACCCCATCCTATACAGGGGAAACTCACCACCTAACCCCACCCTATACAGGGGAACTCACCACCTAACCCCACCCTATACAGGGGAAACTCACCACCTAACCCCACCCTATACAGGGAACTCACCACCTAACCCCACCCTATACAGGGAAACTCACGACCTAACCCCACCCTATACAGGGAAACTCACCACCTAACCCCACTCTATACAGGGGAACTTACCACCTAACCCCACCCTATACAGGGAAACTCACCACCTAACCCCCTCTATACAGGGGAACTCACCACCTAACCCCACCCTATACAGGGAAACTCACCACCTAACCCCACCCTATACAGGGAAACTCACCACCTAACCCCACTCTATAAGGGGAAACTCACCAACTAACCCCACCCTATACAGGGGAAACTCACCACCTAACCCCACCCTATACAGGGGAAACTCACCACCTAACCCCACCCTATACAGGGGAACTCACCACCTAACCCCACCCTATACAGGGGAACTCACCACCTAACCCCACTCTATACAGGGAAACCTCACCACCTAACCCCACCCTATACAGGGGAAACTCACCACCTAACCCCACACTATACAGAGCAATACGTAACTGAACGAAGTACACAGA
>NW_027001133.1:0-7868 GCF_036934945.1 Oncorhynchus masou masou
GTTCCTCAAGGTTCCGTTTTAGGACCGCTGTTGTTTTCACTATACTTATTTACCTCTTGGGGATGTTATTCGAAAACATAATGTTAACTTTCACTGCTATGCGGATGATACACAGCTGTACATTTCAATGAAACATGGTGAAGCCCCAAATTACCCCTCGCTAGAAGCATGTGTTTCAGACATAAGGAAGTGGATGGCAGCAAACTTTCTACTTTTAAACTCGGATAAAACAGAGATGCTTGTTCTAGGTCCCAAGAAACAAGAGATCTTCTGTTGAATCTGACAATTAATCTTAATGATTTGTACAGTCATCTCAAATAAAACTGTGAAGGACCTCGGCGTTACTCTGGACCCTGATCTCTCTTTTTGAAGAACATATCAAGACCATTTCAAGGACAGCTTTTTTCCATCTACGTAACATTGCAAAAATCAGAAACTTTCTGTCCAAAAATGATGCAGAAAAATTAATCCATGCTTTTGTCACTTCTAGGTTGACTACTGCACAATGCTCTACTTTCCGGCTACCCGGATAAAGCACTAAATAAACTTCAGTTAGTGCTAAATACGGCTGCTAGAATCCTGACTAGAACCAAAAATTTGATCATATTACTCCAGTGCTAGCCTCCCTACACTGGCTTCCTGTCAAAGCAAGGGCTGATTTCAGGTTTTACTGCTAACCTACAAAGCATTGCATGGGCTTGCTCCTACCTATCTCTCTGATTTGGTCCTGCCGTACATACCTACACGTACGCTACGGTCACAGACGCAGGCCTCTAATTGTCCCTAGAATTTCTAAGCAAACAGCTGGAGGCAGGGCTTTCTCCTATAGAGCTCCATTTTATGGAACGGTCTGCTACATGTCAGAGACGCAAACTTGGTCTCAACCTTTAAGTCTTTACTGAAGACTCATCTCTTCAGTGGGTCATATGATTGAGTGTAGTCTGGCCCAGGAGTGGGAAGGTGAACGGAAAGGCTCTGGAGCAACGAACCACCCTTGCTGTCTCTGCCTGGCCGGTTCCCCTCTTTCCACTGGGATTCTCTGCCTCTAACCCTATTACAGGGGCTGAGTCACTGGCTTGCTGGGGCTCTCTCATGCCGTCCCTGGAGGGGTGTCACCTGAGTGGGTTGATTCACTGATGTGGTCATCCTGTCTGGGTTGGCGCCCCCCATGAGTTGTGCCGTGGCGGAGATCTTTGCGGGCTATACTCAGCTTTGTCTCAGGATGGTAAGTTGGTGGTTGAAGATATCCCTCCAGTGGTGTGGGGCTGTGCTTTGGCAAAGTGGGTGGGGTTATATCCTTCCTGTTTGGCCCTGTCCGGGGGTGTCCTCGGGTGGGGCCACAGTGTCTCTGACCCCTCTGTCTCAGCCTCCAGTATTTATGCTGCAGTAGTTTATGTGTCGGGGGGCTGGGGTCAGTTTGTTATATCTGGAGTACTTCTCCTGTCCAATTCGGTGTCCTGTGTGAATCTAAGTGTGCGTTCTCTAATTCTCTCCTTCTCTCTCTCGGAGGACCTGAGCCCTAGGACCATGCCCCAGGACTACCTGACATGATGACTCCTTGCTGTCCCCAGTACCTGGCCGTGCTGCTGCTCCAGTTTCAACTGACCTGAGCCCCTAGGACCATGCCCCAGGACTACTTGACATGATGACTCCTTGCTGTCCCCAGTCCACCTGGCCGTGCTGCTGCTCAGTTTCAACTGTTCTGCCTTATTATTATTCGACCATGCTGGTCATTTATGAACATTTGAACATCTTGGCCATGTTCTGTTATAATCTCTACCCGGCACAGCCAGAAGAGGACTGGCCACCCCCATAGCCTGGTTCCTCTCTAGGTTTCTTCCTAGGTTTTGGCTTTTCTAGGGAGTTTTTCCTAGCCACCGTGCTTCTACACCTGCATTGCTTGCTGTTTGGGGTTTTAGGCTGGGTTTCTGTACAGCACTTTGAGATATCAGCTGATGTACGAAGGGCTATATAAATAAATTTGATTTGATTTGATTTGAGTGGCCCAGCCAATGCCAAGACTTGAATCCAATTGAAAATCCGTGGAAAGACTTGATGATTGCTTTTCACTGCCACTCCCCATCTAACTTAACAGAGCTTGAGAAAATCTGCAAGGAAGAATGGGAAAAAATCCCAAATCCAAATGTGCCAAACTGATACAGGCATACCCAAGATGACTCAACGTTGTAATCTCCACCAAAGCAGCTTCTACAAAGTATTGACTCGGGTGTGAATATGTATGCAAAAATGTATATTTCTGTATTTCATTTTCAATGAATTAGCAAAAGTTTCCTAAAAGGTTTCATGTTGTCATTATTAGGTATTGGGTGTAGATTTTGAATTCAGACTGTAACACAACAAAATGTGGAGTAAGTCAAGGGGTATGAATACTTTCTGAAGACACTGTATATATGGTGGGGCTGAATAATGTGTGTTGCTGGCCTTTTACTACACCCATTCCATAGGCCATATGGCAAGTATTGTCTTATAGTGAAAGCTTTTTTGTGCCGATGTAAAAGTGAGGTTGGGAGCACTCAGTAGGGTATTTATCGTACCTCTTTGAATTATCTAGTATCATAGTATTTTCTGATAATTACATTTGTGAAATCTATCTGGTATCATCTGAAAATAATACAACATTTTCCTCACAAAGACAAGTCATCTGTGCTCTAACAAATACACATAGAATGACTATCTGGGTCTAAACATCAAATTGCAAAGACAAGCAAAACTCTTCCCACTGGGCACAGGCGTCAGTTCAATGTCTAGTTTTGATTTACATTTGTTTGAGTTGTGAACTATCGTGAATTAAACATGAAATCAACAAAACCATTCACCATGTCATTGGATGTAGGTGAACAAATTGGTGAAAAAAAGACTAAATGCTCTTAGGTGGTGATTTTCTGCAAATCAAATTTGTTTTCACGTTGATTTAATGTCATCAAATTGATTTTGGGGGTTGAAATGATGTAGAAACAACATTGATTCAACTATTTTTTTTTCCCAGTGGGTTCCATCTCCACTAACTAAAGAAGATTATAACATATTAAGCAATGACAGAATAATGAATGAGTACAATGATCTGTTGAAGTTACATCTGAATGAACACATTAGGTTAATGTGCACTGCGTTTTGCGAGTCAGAAATGACAGTTTGTTTTATGACAGCGAAGAGGTTATGCCAAATTTCCCTAGAATGGCCATCAACTGCTGTGGTTTTAAGTATGTGATAGTGCCAGTGAACTTAAGGTCACATTGGACAGTAATTGAGAGATATGCAACATAAAGTTAGTAGTAGTAATTGCGTTACTTTAAATTTTAAGATGATGGATTTCTTAAACCAGCATGAGAATTAGAGGATACATTACTTCAGATTTAGAAATACCTGGCATTGCAGTATCTTGGGGTTGTGGTGGATGTTGCAAATCGATATTAGGAAGGTGTTCCTAATGTTTGGTATTCTCAGTGGCGATTCTACAGACCCTACTGAGTAATCCCAACTGAGTAAATTATTTTTACTTTTGATACTTAAGTATATTTAAAACCAAATACTTTTAGACTTTTACTCAAGTAGTATTTTACTGGGTGACTTTTACTTTTACTTGAGTCATTTTCTATGAAGGTATCTTTACTTTTACTCAAGTATGACAATTGGGTACTTTTTCCACCACTGCCAAAATGTAGCATGTTTTTAAAGGGAACTCTTATTTTGATAAACAAAACTGCGATCGTGTTGACAGCATAATACCCTGCTGCCAGGAGAACGATAATTACTAGCTGTGTGTAAACAACGCAAACGCTTCCTCTATTTGCGTGCCTGTAAGGGAGGAGCTGTCGCTGTCTGCTGTACTGGAGGTCCAAAACTCAGGATTCTATAAAATGGTTAGGTGCCGAGACTCGATTGTAAATATACCACACAAGCTCTCACAGACCCCAAAATAATATCTACGCAACGGTCACAGATTGAGGAAGCATTTTTGTAGACAATGAGGTTGTGGCTAGATGGATTACAGCATTTTAGCTAAATTTAAGTAATTTTCTAACCTTAACCTAATTCTCCTAACCTGCTACTCTAATTCTCCTAACCTGCTACTCTAATTCTCTAACCTGCAACGTTAATTCTCCTAACCCGCAACATTAATTCTCCTACCCTGCCACTCTAATTCTCCTAACCTGCAACGTTAATTCTTCTAACCTGCTACGTTAATTCTCCATCTAGCCACAACCGTAGAAGTCACCAGTTCCGTGAAACTATTAGTGTCACCATACCAGGACAGTGACACCAGTTTTGTTTTGGTAGGGCTACTTACGTTTTTGTACAGTTTGTCTCAATGGACTAAACAATGTAGGTACAAAATACGTTCATTGTAGCATGAATTAATATAATTCCCCTTACAAAAAAAGTCAGTTTTGAACCTGCAGTAACTGCAGTCGACTGTGGTATCTTGGCCGCAGTAATTGCAGAATATCTGCAGTGTACTGCAGTTGAATTGTAGTTATACTGCACTGTAAATGCAGTTACACTGCAGTCTGACTGCAATCTTTTTCATAAGGGTCTGTATAATTTGTTATGTTAGGCTTACCCTTTCGAAAAAGGATTGCTTCCAGAGTGCAGTATAACTGCAGTATCCTGCAAATACTGTGTTCAAAAGGCAGACATTTTGCAGTGTAACTGCAGTTCAATTACTGCATCCAAAATACCCCAGCAGACTGCAGTTACTGCACTTTTACAGCAGTTTCAAAACGGCAATCTTTTTTTGTAAAGTCAGATGGAAGTTCTGTCGAGTGAAGGGGCCAAGTGATAGTCGGTGTCAGCAAGAGTCTGTTGCTTCAGCCAGGCAAGCCAAGTGAAAGGGGCCTTTGGAAGTAGGCTAAATCTTTTTTAACATCAACTCAAGAATATGTTACCACCTCATTTGACTGTGGTTTAACAGCAATCTTACTTGAAAGTACAAGTCCTCCAACCTGACGTGAATTCCTGAATGGATGGTAATGTGAATGACGTCTGTTTGTTTGTCCAGTTTCTCTCCACTCTACCAGGTAGCCTGGTATGGCAGCGTGGTGCAACCCACAGATTTTAATCGGAGCTCATTATGGCAGTGGCTTTATTGTTGGGCAATTCCACAGTTACTGAATAACGCTGAGACTCCGATTTTTCACTTTAAAATGTACGCCAAACAAAAAACATTGACTTCACAAACCATACAACTCTATGCTCTACTTTTAACAATGCACACTTACAAAACACATTTACTGGAAGAACTGTGCAGATGAAAAGTTTGGTAACAGGATTTCGGTACAATCTACCTCCATTTTTTTATGTGACCAAATTTTTCAAAACGGTTACAATTTTTGATCTGAATTAAGATTCAATGATGTTTGCAGAAAGAATGGGGTGTCAGCTATGACATGACACCTTGACTTTGAAAAACATCTATTTTGGTTAATGAACTACAGTAAGTGAAGTGGATTTACACCCAGTAACAGAATTACTGTAATGGAATTTCATCATGGGTCCCTCCCTGATCTGGACTGTACAGAAATGCATAAATTATGGCTATGAAAATTATTCTCTTCATGGTGATATAGCCTGAATACGTACACAAAGATACAAAAATGCAATATCCTATTTTGAAAATGTGGGTATTCTACACAATGGCTATTATTTTAATGAGATCTGCTCCCAAACAAGACCACATTTGGTTGGTTCAGATTTTTTATGGACCAATCCTAGACGTCTATGTTTCGTAAGTTTGAACATCAAAGTACAGTGCAGTAGAGCTCAGTAGAGTACATCACTTTACAGCACTGCACAGAACAGTTGAGTAGAGTACAGTACAGTAGAGTGCAGTAAAATAGAATATAGTTCAGTAGATTACAGTACATTATACTGTACTCAAGTCTAGTGTGCTCTGCTGTACTGAACTGATCTATTTCCTACTGTACTTTACTGTACTCACGTTTTCTTGACTTTACTGTACTGTACTCTACTGTACTCTGCTATGCTTCACTGTACTGTACTGTACTCTACTGTGCTTCACTGTACTGTACTGTTCTTTCCAAACTTGTGAAACATAGACATCTATGATTGGTTCAGATTTGGTCCGGACTGGACCAAATCTGAACCAATCATGGATGTCTATGTGTGGGCCAAATCAAGGCCGGTACCCCCTGCCCAAAAATCTATGTACATTGAAATTAAAGCTGCTCCGGATCATAACAAAAAACGTTGTCTGTGGACTTTGAAATCAAGGCCAGTGAGGACTGACCAAATGCAAACTACTTTACAACGTCCATTGACATCTGATGTCGGTGCTCAGTGGGTAAGGATGTTGGAGGGGGGGTCCTATCTGTAAGGACTGGAGACTGCACCCCTCGGTGGTGGCCCACATATGGGACTGGTTCGGCAGGGCCGATGTAGCTCTTACATATCGCAAAACAAATGGTCTTGCTATCTGTTCTTCTCAATAAGGGATCTGGGTGATCTGTTGGGAAAGGATGCATTGGCGTATCAGTGGCCTCAGATCCTGCACTATGCGATCCTCCAGGGGACCTAATTCAGGCCCTTGGAGAGTGTCCGTCAGGATGGTCTGTTGTTGATTTTGGTGGCTACCCGTCGGCCTAGACAACCTTGGTTCCTGGAGTTCATCCGACTGTTGGCCAGGGACCCGTGGGGGGTTCCATGTTGTCGGGATTTATTGTTGCAGGCGTTATGGGAGAATTTGTCACCTACAACCTCAGATATGGGATGTGTGGGTTTGGCCCCTGAAAGGTTGAATTTGATGGCTAGGGGTTTACCCTTGAATGTGCACTCTTTATAAAATGGTGCAAGAGAAGAAAGCAGACGTTTTACCTGTCCCCAACTGATGGTGTTTTTTTGTTTTGTTTCTTTGCGGTTTTTGTAACTTAAAAAAAACTTGTTTTGTACATAATGCTGCTGCTACCATCTCTTATGCCCGGAAATAACAGGACTGCGATTACTCACCACATACTGGCAGAATCCTTTTTCCCCTTTAATGAGTCTGACAATGAGTGAACGATATACTGCTTTCTCGGGAACAGGCCCAGATCCCCGGGATTTGCATGAAGAGGAGGCGGAGAAAAATGGTCAAAGGGGCAGGCTGCCTTCTGAGAAATCATAGGCGATCGAATAAACCCCCACTTCCTTCCATTCTGCTAGCAAGCATGCAATCTTTGGAGAATAAAATCAATGACCTATGCACAAGATTAAACTACCTACGGGATATTCAAAACTGTAATATGTCATTCTTCATGGAGTCGTGGCTGATCGACAACACTATCAATATACAGCTGGCTTGTTATATGCTGTACCGGCAGGATAGAACAGTGGTGTTTTTTAAGAAAAGGGGCGGCGGACTATGTATTTTTATAAATAACAGCTCTTACACAATATCTAAGGAAGTCTTGAGCTATTGCTCGTCTGTGGTAGAGTATCTCATGATAAGCTGTAGACCACACTATTTACCTAGAGAGTTTTCACCTGTATTTTTCGTAGCTGTTTACATACCACCATAGTCAGAGGCTGGCACTAAGATAGCATTGAATGAGCTGTATTCCTCCATGAGCAAACAAGGAAACTCTCACCCAGAGGTGGCGCTCCTAGAAACCGGGGACTTTAATGCAGGGAAACTTAAATCCATTTAAACAAATTTCTATCAGCATGTTAAATGTGCAACCAGAGGAAATAAAACTCTGGACCACCTTTACTCCACACACAGAGACGCATACAAAACTCTCCCTCGCCCTCCATTTGGCAAATCTGACCATAATTTATCCTCCTGATTCCTGCTTAGAAGCAAAAATTAAAGCAGGAAGCACCAGTGACTCGATCAACAAAAAAGTGGTCAG
>NW_027001134.1:0-7861 GCF_036934945.1 Oncorhynchus masou masou
ATGAGATGAGTAATGTAGGGTATGTAAACATTATATTAAGTAGCATTGTTTAAAGTGGCTAGTGATATATTTTACATCAATTCCCATTATTAAAGTGGCTGGAGTTGAGTCAGTGTGTTGGCAGCAGCCACTCAATATTAGTGGTGTTTAACTTCTTGAAACTCCCCATCCCGGATCCGGGATTGTGACTAAAGCCTCAGGCTCATTAGCATAACGCAACGTTAACGATTTCTGAAAATCGCAAATAAAATTAAAATAATGCGTTTGCTCTCAAGCTTAGCCTTTTCTTAACAACACTGTCATCTCAGATTTTCAAAATATGCTTTTGAACCATAGAAATTGACTAATTTGTGTAAGAGTATGCAAAGCTAGCATAGCATTTTGTGTAGCATGTAGCACGCAACATTTTCACAAAAGCCAGATAACCAAATAAATAAAATCATTAACTTTGAAGAGCTTCGGATGTTTTCAATGAGGAGACTCTCAGTTACATAGCAAATGTGCAGTTTTTCAAAAAAATATTATTTGTGTAGGACAAATCACTCCGTTTTGTTCACGTTTGGCTATGAAAAAACCCTGTATACAGTTATAGCCTGAAGCTCATTAGCATAATGTAACGTTAACGATTTCTGAAAATCGCAAATAAAATGAAAATAATGCATCTGCTCTCAAGCTTAGCCTTTTCTTAACAACACTGTCATCTCAGATTTTCAAAATATGCTTTTGAACCATAGAAATGGACTAATTTGTGTAAGAGTATGCAAAGCTAGCAATGCATTTTGAATAACATGTAGCACGCAACATTTTCACAAAAACCAGATAACCAAATAAATAAAATCATTTACCTTTGAAGAGCTTCTGATGTTTTCAATGAGGAGACTCTCAGTTACACACCAAATGCGCAGTGTTTCCTGAAAGCTTCTGTGTGTAGGAGAAATCGTTCCGTTTTCTACATTGCGCCTGGCTACTGAAACGAACCGAAAATGCAGTCACCTACAACGTAAAACTTTTTCCGGATTAACTACATAATATCGACCGAAACATGGCAAACGTTGTTTGGAATCAGTCCTCAAGGTGTTTTTTCACATATCTCTTCATTGACATGCAGTTCGTGGAAGCTTGCTTTACTCTGTGTATTGTTTGGAAAAATACTGGCAGGTGACTTTTGCGCACCAATTTCGGCGCAGGACACCGGGCGGACACGTGGTAAATGTGGTCTCTTATGGTCAATCTTCCAATGATCTGCCTACAAATACGTCACAATGCTGCAGACACCTTGGGGAAACGACAGAAAGGGCAGACTCATTCCTCTTGCGTTCACAGCCATATAAGGAGATCATGACAAACAGAGCCTCAAAAATCCTTGTCATTTCCTGGATGCCATGTCATCTTGGTTTTGCCTGAAGCTCACGTTAAAGGGCACGCACAGAGAAGATATTTGTATTTCTGGACACGTCAGAGTGTTTTCTTTCGAACAGTAGCAATTATATGCATAGTCGAGCATCTTTTTGTGACAAAATATCTTGTTTAAAACGGGAACGTTTTTCATCCAAAAATGAAATTGCGCCCCTAGAGTTCAAAGAGGTTAACAGTCTGATGGCCTTGAGATAGAAGCTGTTTTTCAGTCTCTCGGTCCCTGCTTTGATGCACCTGTACTGACCTCGCCTTCTGGATGATAGCGGGGTGAACAGGCAGTGGCTCGGGTAGTTGTTGTCCTTGATGATCTTTATGGCCTTCCTGTGACATTGAGTGGTATAGCTGTCCTGGAGGGCAGGTAGTTTGCCCCGGTGATGCGTTGTGCAGACCTCACTACCCTCTGGAGAGCCTTACGGTTGTGGGCGGAGCAGTTGCCGTACCAGGCGGTGATACAGCCCGCCAGGATGCTCTCGATTGTGCATCTGTAGAAGTTTGTGAGTGCTTTTGGTGACAAGTCGGATTTCTTCAGCCTCCTGAGATTGAAGAGGCGCTGCTGAGCCTTCTTCACGAGCAAAGCTGTCTGTGTGGGTGGACCAATTCCGTTTGTCCGTGGTGTGTACACCGAGGAACTTAAAACTTACTACCCTCTCCACTACTGTCCCATCGATGTGGATAGGGGGGTGCTCCCTCTGCTGTTTCCTGAAGTCCACAATCATCTCCTTTGTTATGTTGACGTTGAGTGTGAGGTTATTTTCCTGACACCACACTCCGGGGGCCCTCACCTCCTCCCTGTAGGCCGTCTCGTCGTTGTTGGTAATCAAGCCTACCACTGTAGTGTCGTCTGCAAACTTGATGATTGAGTTGGAGGCGTGCATGGCCACACAGTCATGGGTGAACAGGGGGTACAGGAGAGGGCTCAGAACGCACCCTTGTGGGGCCCCAGGGTTGAGGGTCTGCGGGGTGGAGATGTTGTTACATACCCTCACCACCTGGGGCCGGCCCGTCAGGAAGTCCAGTACCCAGTTGCACAGGGCGGGGTCGAGACCCAGGGTCTCGAGCTTGATGATGAGTTTGGAGGGTACTATGGTGTTAAATGCTGAGCTGTAGTCGATGAACAGCATTCTCACATAGGTATCTCTTGTCCAGATGGGTTATGGCAGTGTGCAGTGTGGTTGAGATTGCATCGCCTGTGGACCTATTTGGGCGGTAAGCAAATTGGAGGGTCTAGGGCAGGGGTGTCAAAGTCAAATGGACGGAGGGCCAAATAAAAATTTAGCTACAAGCCGAGTCGGACTGTTCGAATGTTCATTGAAAATTTTTTTAAATGACTTTATATAGTCTAGTGAACCCTAATTGAAACCTACTGGAAAACCTAACAAATATATTCCAATATGATCAGATAAATAAAGCAATATTTTCTTATGGCTCTGTCAGTAATCTTTAATTTTCAACAGACACAAAAGACAAATTTCCTTTATATAAAAATCCCCATAACATGAACATTAAATGAAAGAAACCGGGTATTCAAGGCACCATCAGTAGCCTATATTTTCTATTTTAGCAAAAGTGGCTAAATTTACTTCAAAGAAAAAAACAATAATAGCAATTTCTATCATCCACTCAACTGAAATATTTTTAAAATATAATTGGATTGAAATACAATAAAATGTGCAAATTTCTATTAATGAACAGAGCCTGTCGAGATTTGAGGCCTCGTAAACAAATATTAATTCCTCTGCCTTTTGTAGCCTTCCACTGTCCATATTCTTGTTTTGTCCGCGTGTTTCGTTTTAATGTCGTCTCAGATTATACTCTTTCAGTACCGCCACACTTTCTCCACAGAAGACACACATTTTCCAGCTACCTCCGTGAACATATACTCCGACTCCCACCTTGTTTGAAACCCCCGGTTCTCAGTGTCCACCTTCCGTTTTGCCATTTTTGATGGGTATCTGAAAGTTAATTTTACTGTGATGCTGATGACTGCTGTGCCAATAAATATTGAACAACAGCCTACAGCCTGGATGCGTCACCGCAGGGCATTGTGGGAAATGTAGTATTGGTGCGTGTAAAAGATCTGCGGGCTGCCGGCAGCTGCGGTCTGCGGGCCGGTTCTAATAATAAATCAAGATCATCCCAGGGGCCAAAACCATTTCGCTGGCCGGATGTGGTGAGCGGGCCTTGACTCTGACATATGTGGTCTAGGGTGTCAGGTAGGGTGGAGGTGATATGGTTTGACTGTCTCTCAAAGCAGCTTCACGTGACGGGAAGGGAGTGCTACGGGGAAGCTGAGCCGTTGAGCTCAGTTACCTTAGCTTTCTTGGGAACAGGGACAATGGTGGCCCTCTTGTTTTCTCACTTCGGTCTGCAGCTGAAGGAGTCCTCAGGTTTTGGTTGCGGGCGTCTCCAGTGGCACTGTATTGTCCTCAAAGCGGGCAAAAAAGTTATTTAGTCTATCTGGGAGCAAGACATCCTGGTCCGTGACGGGCTGCAAGTTTTCATTTTGTAATCCGTGATTGACTGTAGACCCTTCACACAAACATCTTGTGTCTGAGCCGTGAATTGTGACTCTACTTTGTCTCTATACTGACGCTTAACTTGTTTGACTGTCTTCATGAGGGAATAGCTACACTGTTTGTATTTGTTCATGTTTCCGGTCACCTTTCCCTGACAAACTTTCAGTTTACCGAATTCTGCCATCACATGTGCAACCAGAGGAAAATCTTTCTGACCATCTTTACTCCACACACACAGAGACTCACAAAGCTCTCCTTCACCCTCCACTTGGCAAAATCTGACCATAATTATATCCTCCTGATTTCATTAAAAGTAACTAAAAGCAGGAAGTACCAGTGACCCGCTCAATACGGAAGTGGTCAGATGACGTGGATGCTACGCTACAGGACTGTTTTGCTAGCTCAGACTGGAATATGTTGGGATTCATCCAATGGCATTGCTCTTTTGCACCCCAGTATCTCTACTTGCACATTCATCTTCTGTACATCTATCAATCCAGTGTTAAATTGCTATATTATAATTATTTCGCCACTATGGCCAATGTTTTTTCCTGACCTCCCTTATCCTACCTCATTTACACACTGTATATAGACTTTTCTATTGCATTATTGACTGTACTTTTTTATTCCATTTGTAACTCGTTGTTGTATGTGTCGACTTCTTTGCTTTATCTTGGCCAAGGTCGCAGTTGTAAATGAGAACATTCTCAACTAGCCTACCTGGTTAAATAAAGGTTAAATAAAAAAATAAAAAAATATAGCGCTTATATCATATAAGACTGCTGAACAATTCCATCAAATTTCTATCCGGACTATTTACATATTGCCCCCCCCCCCACTCCCTTTGTTTTTACACTGCTACCACTCCCTGTTTGTTATATATATTAGTCACTTTACCCCTACCTACATTTACAAAATTTTACTTGACTATCCTGTGCCCCCGCACATTGACTCGGTACTGGTACCCCTGTATATAGCCTCGTTATTGTTATTTTTTATTGTGTAACTATTTATTTGATTTTTTACTTTAGTTTATTTAGTAAATATTTTCTTAACTATTTATTGAACTGCATTGGTGGTTAGGAGCATGACAGGAGTAAGCATTTCACGGTGAGGTCTACACCTGTTATATTCGGCACATATGACGGGATACTCCTCTTTTTAAAAGAAGGCCATGGTGTTTCTCACGCAATTGCATAGCCTATAGAAATGTTTTGCAACATGAGCTCTAATGAAGTGTTTGGTTTGTTTTCTAATCACATTTGCATGTCCGATATCAGAGTGCCCTAGAGCAGGGGTGTCAAAGTCAAATGGACGGAGGGCCAAATAAAAAATTTAGCTACAAGCCGAGGCCGGACTGTTCGAATGTTCATTGAAAAATTTTAAATGACGCATATAGTCTAGTGAACCTAATTGAACCTACTGAAAACCTAACAAATATATTCCAATATGATCAGATAAATAAAGCAATATTTTCTTATGGCTCTGTCAGTAATCTTTAATTTTCAAACAGACACAAAAGACAAAATTTCCTTTATATAAAAATCCCCATAACATGAACATTAAAGAAAGAAAACCGGGTATTCAAGGCACCATCAGTAGCCTATATTTTCTATTTTAGCAAAAGTGGGCTAAATTTACTTCAAAAAAAAACAATAATAGCAATTTTCTATCATCCACTCAACTGAAAATATTTTTAAAATATAATTGGATTGAAATACAATAAAATAAAGTGCAAAAATCTATTAATCAAAAACAACACTTTGTTTTAAGGAAGTAACATGCAGTGAAACAAATATTAAACTTTAACTTTTTAAACTTGAACTGAGTAAAAACTCTAAATATGTGATTGCACAGTAAATGTTCACTTGTTTGAGGTTGAGGAAGATACTTGGTGGTGTCCCATCTTTCCACAAGTTCATCAATGTTCAGGTAAGGCTCTGAGCTGAGGAAATCCTCAGAATTGAGTGGAGGTGTTCAGCAGTAAGTCGATCCTGTGTGATGTTTTGTTCAGGTTCATCAAAGAAAAGTTGTTCACATTAGGTATAAAAAGCTACAAACATAGACAACGTTTGAGCAGCCTGGATGCGCAGCTGGGGCATTGTGTCGGGGAGGAAACGGGCGAACTCCGCAGCACCCACTGCCGCATATTTTGCCCTCAGTGCATCATTGCATTGGAGGTCAATCAACTCCATTTGGAGGTTTGGTGGTGAGCTTTCCACGTCAACAGCAAATGGGTTACCGAGCAGTTCCAACCTGCTTTTTTGTGCTTCAAAGTCAGCAAATCGGCGTCGAAAGTCAGCGGCAAGCATACCTATTTTATCAGCCAACTGTGCGCTCGGGAACGCACTGGTAGAGAGCTTCTCTTTCATGGTCTGGCAGCTGGGAAAGTGGCTCAAATTTTCTTTCCGCATCTGCGTCTCCCACAGAGTCAGTTTGGTTTTAAATGCCTTCACTGTACTGTACATATCAGAGATGACATGATCCCGACCCTGCAGCTGCAAGTTCATTGCATTCAGATGACTCGTAATGTCACACAGAAAAGCCATTTCACACAGAAACATTTCGTCTCGGAGTTGTGTTGTCTTTCCCTTGCTGTCCAAGAACAGACAAATTTCCCTACGAAGCTCAAACATCTTTGAAGCACCTTTCCCTGGCTTAGCCATCGCACCTCTGTGATAAGGCAAATCACCATGCTCCGTTTCTAACTCCCGACAGAAATGCCTTGAACATGTGATTCAAACCTTTGGCCTTGATAAAGTTAACTGTGCGCGTTGATGATGCTCATTACATGCTCCATTTTCAAGGCATTACCGCACAACGCTTCCTGGTGTATGATACAATGATAAGCTGTCAGCTCACCTGTCGCGTTTTCCTCTTGCATCTTTCCCGTATCTTCGCCACCAGTCCGCTCCTGTGTCCACACATCGCAGGTGCTCCTGGCCGGTTGTCAAACCCACGAAGTTTTTCCCAAGGCAGCTCCATCTCATTTACACATCTTGACACCTCTTCATACAAATCATGCCCCGTAGTTGTGCCATGCATAGGATCGTAAAGCCAAACCTCCTCTGTCACGCTTAGGTTGAGTCCACTCCGCGGATGAAAATTGACAACTGGGCAATGTCAAATGCTCTGTGCTCATCAGAGCCAGGAATATGCAATGAAATCTTTCCTTTTTCACAAGCTGCTCTTTTAGATTGATGGACAACTGGTCTACTCTCTCGGCAATGGTGTTTCTGCTCAGACTCACATTTAAAAAGAGTTGCCTTTTCTGGGCAAACTTCACACAAACTTGAATCTATAAGTTTTTGATGAAATCCTCCGTAAATGGCCGGGCTGATTTAGCGATCTCTTTCAATAAAATAAAACTGGCCTTGATAGCAGCCTGGCCTTGTGATTATTTTTTTGAACAGAGCCTGTCGAGATTTGAGGCCTTGCTTTTTTAATTCCTCTGCCTTTTGTGGCCTTTGTTCCATGTCCATATTCTTGTTTTTGTCCGTATGTTTCGTTTCTCATACGTCGCCTCAGACATACTCTTTCAGTACCTCCACACTTTCTCCACACAGAAGACACACAGGTTTTCCAGCTACCTCCGTGAACATATACTCCGACTCCCACCTTGTTTGAAACCCCGGTTCTCAGTGTCCACCTTCCGTTTTGCCATTTTTGATGGGTATCTGAAAGTTAATTTTACTGTGATGCTGACGACTGCTGTGCCAATAAATATTGAAATGAAGCAGCCTACTGCTCGGTGCGTCACCGTTGCATTGTGGGAAATGTAGTATTGGTGCGTGTAAAAGATCTGCGGGCTGCCGGCTTGCTGCGGTCTGCGGGCCGGTTCTAATAATAAATCAAGATCATCCCAGGGGCCGTAAAAAACCTTCTCGCGGGCCGGATGTGGCCCGCGGGCCTTGACTCTGACATATGTG